>NC_091480.1:28474837-28769837 GCF_036971445.1 Narcine bancroftii | reverse complement strand
ATATGTAGCAGAATTGGTATTCATTGGGAATGATTAAAGACCGGTGCCAAACCTTAGGCTGGTTTCTTTCTGTGCTTGCTTGGTTTAAACATGAGATATTGGGCTAAATCAAGCTGCATTTAACTGCTGGATGCAAAGGGGATTCATTGGCATCCAGCTGGACCCAGAGAAATAAGACCCGAGACTTGGGCTTTATGTTTGGAGAGTGTTGAATGACAGTTGGTGCATTACCTGTCACTCAGCTCCACTGCTGGACTTCACATTGAATTGATCCCATTGGGATTCTCTGAGGAATCTCTGTGTCTGATTGTACAACAATCAGACCTGGCATAGGAACAGCACCACTGTTTTTAATGAGGATTCTTAACTTGCAGATTAGATGGGACACACTAAATAGCTTAGTTATTTCATTTTTAGCTTAATTTATTGTGTTGTTCTATTTTAATTGTCTTGTACTTTATTCTTTTTGAATGAATTTTGCATTTATTTTGAAAACTATTTGAATTTTTAATTTTTAGATTTTTTAAATGGAATTTTAATAATTTAAAAAATATATCTATAAATACAAGAGTCATTTAAAAACTTACAAAATCTTGGCGGTGAGACTCAAATCCCAGCATTACCTGCTGTCATAGATTGTCAGGGTGTTTTTTAGGAATAGGGCCTCAGAGAAAAGTTGTCTAAGGCCCACTCATTAGGAGACCTCAGGCTCTTTTGTTGGATTGTTCTGGGTTCTGCATCTTGCCGTGATGAATGCAATGAGTGGAGACTGAGTGCTGAATCCAAACAACAAGCTGAATCCAGTCAGTTTGGCTCATTAACCTTCCCTTTATGTATGATACATATTTTTGGTAGATTGACCGTAAATATTACCTTGTAATGCAATGAATGCTGAATTGGTTGTATCACAATATCAAATGTATTAGTGTGTATACTCATGCAAGTCAGGCTGACCAGCATATAGGGAAAGATGGCGTTGTGTCCATTGGAGCGGGGCCTTGATGACTTTAAATTTGTGTAGGAACTGGAGCCCTTCAGTTTCAAGCAAGCATGAGAACTGAGGCTCCAGTGATTTTTCAAGGAGCTCGGATAAAGGAGATGGGGTCTCTGGTGACATTCCATGGTATGTAGTTTCTAGGAGTGTGGGAACTAAGACCCTGGTGAGTTTAGTGAAAAGACAAGAATCATGGTCCTAATGAGTTTAATAGGAATGTGGGAAGTTTCCCCCAGTGTGCAAGATGCCATATCATTGGGATTTCTGAATAATCCGACATTTTGCTAAATTGCACTTTTGAACCTTTGCAATGTAATTTACAGCTTGGGTTCAACCCAATAAGAGGTTCAATTTTTTAGCAGAAGGAGAGCTCATTTCTCTGCATTTCCCCTTCCATTCCTCTCACCCCTTCCATCTGCAGCTCTCATACCATCTCTACGCCTTGTGTTATTTTAGAGTTATTTGGAGGATAGTTGCCACCTCAAGTAACCTTTTAGCATTCCCAAACTTGACACTTTTATCCACTCCAACCTGCATGTGATTCAAAACAGTTGACTCTACTGCTCATTGCAAACATTCTACCCATGGGAGGCAGAAGGGGTGGGGGGGGGGCACTTAATGCCAAATTAGTCAGCAGTGTTTATATCTATAAATAAATAAATTAAGAAGTGATGTGGAAGGGTCCAAACCAAACTTGCTCACCTCCAAGAAAACATGGGATCTAACAAAACCTTAATCATCAAACCAAGTGGTCAAATATCTTCTCATTCTCCACAATATTTATTAGTACTGGAGCACTACAGGGCTGCTTGCTTAGCCCCCTGCTCGACTTGCTACACACCTATGACTATGTGGATTGGTACGAAAACAACACCATCTACACAAGTTCACCATTGAAAACTTGGTGAATGGTGCACCAATAACAACTTTGTTACAAATCCAAGGATCTGATTGTTGATTTTGGGAAGGGAAAACCAGAGATATGTGATCTAGTGATCATTGGGTGATCAGAGGTGGAGAGAGTAAGCAAATTTATGTTCTTGGGAGTCACTATCTCAGAGGATCTTTCCTGGACCTACATACAAATGGCATCGTGAAGAAAGCATGTCAGTCTCTCTATTTCCTTAGGAGGTTGCAGAGGTTTGCTAGGACATCGGAAACACTGGCAAATTTCTACAGATGTGTGGTGGAAAGTGTGCTGACCGGCTGCATCATGGTCTGGTATGGAGAGTTGGAGCCACCAATGTCTCTGGATGTAAACCCCTTCAAAAGGTAGTGGACGCAGTCCAGGACATCAAGGGTAAAACTCTCCCCACCATTGGGAACATCTACAGAGAATGTTGCAGTCGGAGAACAGCAGCAATCATCAAGGATCCACGCCACTGAGCACACGCTCTGTTCTCGCCTCTGACCTCAGGGAAGAGGTATAGGTGCCGCAAGACTTGCACCACCAGCTACAGGAACAGCTGCTACCCCTCCACCATCAGACTCCTCAACAACAAACTCAATCAGGAATTAATTTAAGAACTCTTACTTTTGCACTTCATTGAAGTTATTTTTTTCTCTCTCTGTATTGCACTGTCAGATTGTTTACATGTGTACACTGAGTCAGTTTTTTTTTTGGCTCTGATGGGATGCCATGCATATACTCCAACAATAAATCTGAATCTTTTTGAATTGACAATAGCCTAAGGGTTAGTATTAGACCACTTGATTTGTGCATCCAGTAGTGTATATTAGAGGAGAATTTATTTTAGGTCACTCATGCTAAAAGTTCACTCTATAGGTAGTAGTCATGAGCCCTTTTAGGGTTAGTGGCCAACGGGAAATTTCATTTCTGGCAGGTAGATGGAGTCACAAGCTTTTAACACTGTACATATTGAATAATGGTATCGGCATAAAAAAGCAAATATCTAAATTTAGACAGCATCTGTGGAAAGCTTTTTTATTTTAGATTTTCAGAGTCTGAAATATTTTTATTTTCATTTACTATTTCTATGTTCCTGTGACTACTAGAGGTTGATCATTCTGCCCTTTTAACTAAATAAACTTCACAATCTGGAAATGAGATAATGATGTGCTATTGATGATGATTATAAAATAAATATTGGCCAGGAAACCACTCCTTTCTTGGAATCATGCCACAGGATCATTTAAGTTCTCCTGAGAAAGCAGGCAGGGTCTTGAAAGAGGGCACCTTTGGGGGAGTGCTATGGGAGGATTTGTGATACTAAAAACGGTCCATCTCACAAAAAACTGCATCGTCAGTGCATGCGTCAAGAAACATGAGTTATAAAGATATATTTTGATGATTTTATTTACTTTCCCCCCACAAATTCTGCGAGAGAGAATTATATACTGTTTTATTTTTAATTTTGGAAGTGATTTATGAATTCTGAATGTAACCCAAATGGCTGTAAGGTGGGGTTTTCATCTATTCTTTTGTACTGCTTTTCTGGATCAGCCTCCAGAACTTGTGCACAGGTTAATTGATTGAATACATAACTTCCTGATTGCTACCATTGTTCTATGGCTGACAAGAGTCTGGTTTAATATTTGCAAAGAGTGGAAATTCCCCACCACTCACGCATTGTGCAAGAGCATATGTGTCAAATGAATGCAGGTGTACACAGATGCACATTGAAAGCTTGTAGGTTTAAGTGCCAATGAGATAATAATAACAGAGCAATGGCCACCTGTATGTTTTGTTCTGCATCTAAATCTGTAAATTGGGTATGTGGTAACAATTCTTTCTATGTTTCGAGTTGATTCCTGAGGAAATGAATGAAGCAGTCTCTCCTACATTAATACAATAAATAATGACTTGTTGTTAAAGGCTTTGCGCTTATTTATGATGCATCAAAAGACGAGAATGGTGTCACAAATTCTTCAAATTCTTTACACTGAGACATAAAAGGGACATGGGTTTGCCTGTTATGGTAATTGTTTTAATTTAAATGTATGAAGGTGTTGTGAAGGGTCTTAGTTCCGTCTGAATGGCATAGCCTTCATGAGACCATTTTTAGTATTCTGCACATGAGAACTTCTATCTTCTGAAAGACATAGAATGTCCTGGATCTATCAAGAACTATAATAATTTTTCCTGGACCATTTAGCATAATGCAGAGCAGCAGCTAGAATATGTAGAAATCTAACACTTGACAGATGTTGAAAATATTACATTTAAATATTGCCATGGCTTTTGTATTTTAGGCACTCAATTTTAATATTTTGGAATATCATTGGAACTAAACATTTATTCTTTGGCTTGGCTTCGCGGACGAAGATTTATGGAGGGGGTAAATGTCCACGTCAGCTGCAGGCTCGTTTGTGGCTGACAAGTCCGATGCGGGACAGGCAGACACGGTTGCAGGGGAAAATTGGTTGGTTGGGGTTGGGTGTTGGGTTTTTCCTCCTTTGCCTTTTGTCAGTGAGGTGGGCTCTGTGGTCTTCTTCAAAGGAGGTTGCTGCCCACCAAACTGTGAGGCGCCAAGATGCACGGTTTGAGGCGATATCAGCCCACTGGCGGTGGTCAATGTGGCAGGCACCAAGAGATTTCTTTAGGCAGTCCTTGTACCTTTTCTTTGGTGCATCTCTGTCACAGTGGCCAGTGGAGAGCTCGCCATATAACACGAACTTGGGAAGGCGATGGTCCTCCATTCTGGAGACATGACCCACCCAGCGCAGCTGGATCTTCATTGGAACTAAACATTTATTAAAATCTAATCAAAAAGCAACAGATGCTGAAGTCTGAAATAAAAACTATAAAGGCTGGGAATATTCATCAGTTCATGTCGCTGTTGTGGAAAGAGAATCTGGGACAATGTTTCAAGTCTATAACCTGACAGTGAGATTTCTGGAAATCTGGAGCAGAAGTAGCAATGCTGGGGCCACTGTGTCAGGCACCACCTAATGATGGGTGGGGGATCTGAAATGTTGTCTTTATTTCTCTTTCCACAGAGGACGCATGACTTACTGGACATATGCAGCTTCTATTTTTAATTCATGTTAAAATCTAACACTTGAAATCAGCATGAAATTGTCAATTCATTAAAATGAATTGGATGAATTCATGAACTTGGAAGATTGTGCATTATGAAGGAAAATCCAGGCCTTGTCATTAAGCCAAATACCTCAAATGTGTTTTTAACCACATCCACATTGCAGAACCTGTTTAGTTTTGCAACTAAACTTATCTACATTACTCACACATTGTGGAGCTGGCAGACTGGATGATGTAATTTTAATGTGCTTGGTTGAAGAAGATAAATGCTCCTATCCCAGTATGGCCCAGTGGTACCTTCGTTTTCACATATACAAGCTAGATAGAATGTCATTAGGACTTAATGGAGTTGTTGAGCCACATACTATATTAACTCACTGGCGTGAGTGGAAAGTATCTCACTAGTGAGTCAAATGCTCAAGAAGGTAAATACTGGGGAAAGTTTAATATCTCTTACTTCAACTAGACTCAATACAGGAAGGAACATGAAGCCAATCCCAATGAATTTTGGTTCAAAGGTTCCAGCACTAGCTAGACCACAATCGGTGAGGATTGGTAAGAACATCTCCATAATCTCCATCAGTGCTGGAGTACCACAGGGCTGTGTTCTTTGCCCCCTGCTCTTCTCACTTTACACCTACAACTGTGTGGCTTGGTTTGACAATAAAACTACAAGTTTGCCGACGAAACCACGGTAGTGGATTGTATAAAGAAAGGTGATGAGTCAGTATACAGGATGGAGATTGAAAACTTGGCTGAATGGTGCACCAACAACAGCCTCACACTCAATGTCACCAAAACCAAGGAGCTGATTGTTGACTTCAAGAAGGGAAAGCCAGAGGTATACAATCCATTGATCATTGGGGATCAGAGGTGGATAGGGTGAGCAAATTTATGTTCTTGGGATTCATGATGTCAGATGATCTTTCCTGGACCCAACACACTAATGGTGCCTTTAATTCCTCAGAAGTTTGCAGAGGTTTGGTATAACACCAGAAACCCTGGCAAATTTCTACAGATGTGTGGTGGAAAGTGTGCTGACTGGGTGTATCACAGGCTGATATGAGCACACCAATACCCCTGAGTATAAAGCCCTCCATAAGGTAGTGGGCACATCCCAGGACATCACAGACAAAACCCTCCCCACTATTGAGAACATCTACAGGGAACGCTGCTGTTGGAGAGCACCAACAATCATCAAGGATCCACACTTCCCAACACATGCTCTGTTCTTGCTGTTGCCATCAGGAAAAGGGTAGAAATGCCACAAGATTCACACCACCAGGTTCAGGAACAGTTGCTACCCCTCCAACATCAAACTCCTCAACAATACATTCAATCAGGGACTCAGTAAGGGTAGAAATGCCACAAGATTCACACCACCAGGTTTAGGAACAGTTGCTACCCTTCCAACATCAAACTCCTCAACAATACACTCAATCAGGGACTCAGTAAGGGTAGAAATGCCACAAGATTCACACCACCAGGTTCAGGAACAGTTGCTACCCCTCCAACACCAAACTCCTCAACAATACACTCAATCAGGGACTCATTTAAGGACTCTTACTTGATTTAAAAAAAATTCTCTCTGTTGCTCTGTCAGTTTGTTTACATTTGTTGTCTATTTGTTTACGTGTATATGTTGTGTCCAGTTTTTTTTTTGCACTACCAATAAGTGGTAATTCTGTCTAGCCCACAGGACAAAGAATCTCAGGGTTGTATGTGATGTTATGTATGTACTCTGACAATAAATCTGAATGATCTCATACTCTTGAAAGAGTCAGCAGATTAAACAGCAATTGTGGAAAAAAGAAAGAGATTTAACTTTTCAGATTGATGCTCTTTCATAAGTACTTGAAAATGCAGAAGGAACAAGTTTAAGCAAAAAGAGAGGCAGGAAAGTGACATGGGAGGGTGATGGGGAAAAAGACAAAAGGGAAAGATCAATGATGAACTGTGAGGCAGCAAAGAAACATGAGCGGCAGTATCATTACTGGCCTGTTAGATATTATTTTACTGATAGAATAAAATTTTCAAGAAATAAATCAAAAATATGGACAGTACTTGGGCTCAAATGTAATGGTGAATGTGAAAGATTGTAATCTGCCCAATCAAAGATGATGTGTTCATTCCTTGAACTTCCATAGAGCTTCACCTGTGCAGGGATAGGAGGCCAAGGACAGTGAGGTTTTGCTCACCATCAGTGCTGCTAAATGACCTACAAATTCATTCTGTGCTGGTGATCATTTCCAGCACTTTCTGCTCAATTTCTTTGCC
Source organism: Narcine bancroftii (assembly GCF_036971445.1). NCBI lineage: Eukaryota > Metazoa > Chordata > Chondrichthyes > Torpediniformes > Narcinidae > Narcine > Narcine bancroftii. The sequence goes on along the minus strand of NC_091480.1, from coordinate 28,762,563 downwards.
GTAGTTTTTAATGATCTCTCCTTGTGAGAGCAAAACACATATTCCATTGAATTACGACGTTGTATTTTGCCCAAGGGTAAACACAAAATTCAAAGCACTGATCTTCGTGGCTTTTTGTTGTTTGCTCACATCTGTTGAATCTCACAAAATATCGCTGTATTTCAAAATTAGCCTCATAAAAATTTGAATTGGAGCACGTGGTGTTGTCCCTTTAGCAAAGCAAAGCTTCCTCTTGTGGTAAACAAGATGACGTGACAATTTTTTAATGGATAGTGGCAGCACAGTTAGTGTAGCGGTTAGTTGTTACAGTAATCGGGACCGGGATTTGACTCCCGCGCTGTCTGTAAGGAGTCTGTATGTTCTCCCTTTGTCTGCGTGGATTTCCTCCGGTTGCTCTGGTTTCCTCCCACCGTTCAAAACGTTCCGGGGGTGTAGGTCAATTGGGCATTATTGGACAGCACGGGCTTGTGGCCCAAAAGGGCCTGTTACCGGACTGTCTGTCTAAAATTTAAATTTGAACCAACAAAAACTCCTCACACACTTCCCATTCTTATTCTCAGCTTACTTTGCGCAAGGATGCCAATCCAAACTGATGGCTTATACCCTCTGCAAATCAGTCTTAATCCTTCGCCCTGAATGTTGGTGAGCTTTCTAATTTTTGAGGGCAACACTATCTTACTCTCATCTGTCCCTTACTAAATAACCAATGAACATCCCAATTGTGCAACATCAAAAAGCAGGAATCTGAATTTCAAGACTATTTCAAGCAGTGTTGGTCTCAGACTCTACTACTTTGGCAAAAGTCCTTTAACTCATTAAAGACCCAGCCATAAATGCTCTGTGATTAGTAAGGGATTGCTTAAGGTGGTATCTGGGTAGAAAGAAAAAATTTGAAAACCACTGTTTTAATCATACATAATTGACTCGTTATGTGCATGGTTTCATAACTCCAAAGGAAATGAGCCAAATGACAGTTCTTCTCAGTATTTCAGGAACAATTGAGTCTGGACCAATGGTCCAAACCTTTTTTTTCCCCACTCACATAACACTTTAGATAATCCCTATGCCATAAATGCTCTATGATTAGTAAAGGATTGCGTAAGGTAGGATGTGAGTGGGAAGGGAAGGTTGAGAATCACTGCTTGAGACCCAATTGTTACTGAAATATTTTGCTTGAGAAAAATTGTCATTGGCTCATTTTCTTTGGAGTTCTGAAACCACATACCACCTTAAGTAATCCCTTACTAATCATGAAGCACCTATGGCATAGGCAATACTCAAAGTGGTATGTGAGTGGGAAGAAAAAGATTGAAACCCACTGACCTGGATCATAATGGACCAGTGAGCACCATTTAGTGTGCCACAAATTTGAAAAGTAACCAGAACATGATCTGGACTTTTTAATATAAAAGTTTTAAATTTCATACCATATCATTCCAGAAATTATAGATGATCCATCCAATTTTACTGCACCACTAATCTGTTTACTGTGCACAGAGTAATAACAATCCTTTTAATGAAATAAAATCATGTTGTTCCATATCTAATCAGTCATTGTTCAGACATTGTTTTAATGTTAGTGCAGCAGTGCCATTTAAAGGGACACTCCCATAATTTAGGAAAACTATTGCACATTGCTGTAGAGTTTGATTGCTGATTCTGAACCTTGCTCTTTCTGGCCAAAGAGGCATTTGGATTCCTTTACCTCAGGCTTTCCTTTTGTCGTCTTTTGATGTGCAATACTAACTGGATCTGCAGAACAGGCTTTGGGATCTGGGCAGGAATTTCTAGGAAGGTTAGAATGGCTCACATCTTCAGAGCTTTCCTTCTGAGGTTGTGCAGAAACCCATGTTTCAATCACAGCATTCCCTAGCCCAGCACCTCACAAGTTTTTCTCAGCTGGTGCTGACAGGGATCTGAAAACTTGTACAGCTCAAGCTGGATTACTCTGTCAGTGTCATTTCTCCATTAAAACCTTTAACTTTCTGATCATTCCAAGATGATCTGCGTCATTTCTAAAAATTTGCTGCTTCCTTCACCTTTGGGGGAATTGCCCTTTTTTTTCCTTTCTGTAGAATAGGCACATCAAGTGAATATTTGTATTTGGCAGATCTGTTGGGTCCCTGCGTCTGAGCACTGATAAACTGATAGCCTTAGGGATCTCCGCTTCTTTCTTGCACGCAGAGCCATTCAGCCTTCCTCTACCAATGCACTCCTCCATTGAGCCCCTCCACATTCTTTATCTTCACACAAGACTCCAGTCCCTCCCAACCAACGCTCTCTTCCTCCAATTCCCTCCAGCTTCACTCAAGATTCTGAATATGTTATACCCAGTAATGTTTAAAAAAAATACAGAACTACTGAGTGATGCAAGTGTGGAAGGAGGGTAATGAAGAGAATAGACAGATTAGATAGCTAGGAGATTATCTTATTGGTGAGATCTGTGTCAAAAATAAAGGTGATTGATAAAAGAACCTAAAGTGATATGTTCGGCAGACTAGAGGAGCCAAGGTGGCCTGTATCTGGGCTGGGTTCTATGTGGAAAATGGATTAAAGAGAAAAAACAAGTAGGTTCAGTAATGTACTGCCAGGGTAGTCGTGGAGTTGGATTCAATTGTAGCATGTCTGCCAAGTCAGAAGTGGCTCTACGTAAAGCAATCAGGCTAGTCTCACATTATGTTACAATTTTTTTTTCAGATACATTTCCAACTAGCAGCCTCCGAATCATCTCCATCTCTACCACTACTTTGGCAATGTATTCTTTGTCAGTACAAATGCTAATGGCTTCATGAAAACCTCTTGATTATGTCGTAAAGTAAAATTTGATGCATCCCTGCTTTTTTAGTCTTCTAAAATATAATCCCAAGTGCTTGGATGTAAAGGGAATGCAGTATGTCAAAGGAAGTATTTATAAGCATATGAAGGTGAATGGAAGAGAAGGATATGTTTCATGGAACATTTGAAGAAACAAATAGAGTGGAAAAAAACACACGTGGAGCATAAACAAAATGACCTGTATCTATAATAAATTCTATCTAACCATTTTGCAACTTCTACCATGCATCTTACTATAAGCATATAGAATCCTTTTTGAGACAGTATCTGGAACACTGTGTATGCCTTGTCTCCCTACTTAAAGAATATGCGTACTATGGAGGGAATGTGGTGGAACACGGTACTGCGGGCATGTCCTCTCTAGGCTGGGCAGGCTGGCCCGCCTTCTGTACCTGTAGCCTCTCCCCATAAGGTCCTCTAATAAAAGCCGAGAACCCTAGTCTCCTCCCTCATACCTGCCTTGGATGTGAGACAGCAACAGGTAGAGGCATGTCTGGGTCTTCAGGTCAATAAAGAGCCCTGACTCTTGCTTTGTGTCTGCGAGTGGTCATTGATCGCGCCACAGGAAATACAGGGAATGTTCACCCTAGGGTGGGGATTGGTCCTTTGAGGGGAGATTAGGCAACTTGGGTCTTATGCTATCTTTGAATTTAGAAGAATGAAAGGTGCTCTTGATTGAATCTACTGAATTTTTGATGTATTTCAGGATATGAAAGTAATAAAAGTAATAAAAAGAAGTAAGAGAATAGTTCGAGATAGTAGTAAAATATAATGCGACATTTAACTGAACATTAGAGCAGATGGGAGGACTAGAACTGCCATTCTCACCTTTTTTTGGCTACGGCTTCCTTAGGGCTCTGCTCAAAGTAAAATTTAATTGGTTCCTTCTGTACTTCTCTCCTATAGACTATATAAAAAATATTATTTGAGGGGAAAAGAAAACAAGGCTTCATCTGATCGTAACAACTGTGGTTTGTGATTCCAGAACAAACAGGCAAATACAAAATCATTCTTATTTAACAGTTAAGAAGGAAGAAAACATGAACATGCATCCTATATACATGTACATACAGTACAAGTACGTGTACATGAGAACACAATAGGTGTTGGAGTAGGCCAAAATATAAAAATGGAGTTTGCAACCTAAATCCTGATGGCTTCCTGATCGAAACGGATCTGGAGCTTGGGTTGCCGATGGTTTGGACTGAAGGTTGTGTGGTTGCAGAGGCTGCGGGAGCACTGGAGGCAAATTCATGGACACTCAGTGACTCGGTGGGGGGGGGGGGGGAAGAACTCTCTTTTGATTCTCTTTCTCTGATTGTGAGGGGCACCCAGCTATTTCTGCTTTGTAGTGAACTAGGAATTCACTGCTGGTGCGATGCTCTAAGGACTGGCTCCTCCCCTGATTCCGCCCCCCACATATCCCAATATAAATTCTGGACCCCCGCCAAAACCCCAGTTCAGTCCACAGACCATGTGTGCCATTCTTATTGAATAAAAGTGTGTTGTACTCTCTGGTCTTGAGTACTCTCAATCGTGCTACATGCTGATGGCGAATTGTCTGCCTACAGCAAACTAAAGCAAATTTTGTGCAATATTACACTTGTTTTATTACATGACAATAAGGGAATCTTGAATCAAATATATAAACTGCGTGTTTGGCATTCAGTGAACATTTATTAAAACCTAATCAAAAACTAACAAATGCTGAAGTCTGAAATAAAAACTATAAAGGCTGGGAATATTCAACAGTTCATGTCGCTGTTATGGAAAGAGAAACTGGGGCAATGTTTCAAGTCTATAACCTGACGGGGTGAGACTTCTGGAAATCTGGAGCAGAAGTAGCAATGCTGGGGCCACTGTGTCAGGCACCACCTAATGATGAGTGAGGGATCTGAAATGTCTTTATTTCTCACTCCACAGAGACCACATGACGTACTAGATTTTTTTTTCTTCATGTTAAAATCTGATATTTGAAATCAGAATGAAATTGTAATTTCATTAAAATGAGTTGAGTAAATTAAGGACTTTGGAAGATTATGGATTATAAAGTAAAATCCAGGCCATGATGTTAAGCCAAATACCTCAAATGTGTTTTTAACCACGTCCACATTGCAGAACCTGATTGGTTTTGCAACTAAACTTATCTACATTACTCACCCATTGTGGAGCTGGCTGACTGGATGACTGCAATTTTAATGTGCTTGGTTGAAGAAGATAAATGCTCCTATCCCAGTATGGCCCAGTGTTAACTTCATTTTCACATATACAAGCTAATTAGAGTGTCATTGGGACTTAACAGAGTCATTGCGCTAAATACCATATTAACTCACTGGCATAAATTTGGTGAGTCAGATGCTCAAGAGGTAGATTTTTACTGTATGACTGGGGAAAGTTTAACATCTCCTACTTCAACTCCTGTCCTCCGCTTAATATGTGATACCAATCCCAATTAATCTCAGCCATTGGACTATGGGCAGATCACAAATTTTCCACCATTAGTTGGACAAAAACTCTGAATGATCTCATAACATGGAAAGGGTGCTTGAACTTTAAAATTTTAGCTCCCATGCCAAATACAGTTCATTCATTAAAAAAAAATTAAACAATGTACAATTTAGAGAACTACAGTAGTTTTGGTTGACAGTAGTCCAACCAACCAATTTTCCCTTGCAACCGCTGCAACCGTGTCTGCCTGTCCCGCATCGGACTTGTCAGCCACAACCGAGCCTGCAGCTGACGTGGACTTTTACCCCCTCCATAAATCTTCATCCGCGAAGCCAAGCCAAAGAAAGAAGAGTTCATAGTGAAAGGTTTTCACCTCCAGTGGAGATTTTGTTGATGAGTCCTCATGGGTTATTGAGTCATAAACTACAAGTGGAATAATGGTTGGGACAGACTAGAAGGGCCAAATGGCCTGTTTTCTATGCTGTAGCATTCTACAAACTTGGCACGTGAGGGGACTTCTGATCAAACTTGGCAGATCAGCATCCTGGCAATTAATAAGTAATCCAATTAAAGGAGCTTTCAGCTGCCACATATTATTCACTACTACAGACACACACTAATGATATTGATTGCAGTATAACTCCATCATGAAAATCTGAAATTTTTCAATAGTAAAAGCAGAAAATGCTGCAAAGTCTGTTGTTTGTTGATTATATATTTAGATGAGAATGTCGGTGGCATAATTAGATGATTCCAAAATTGTGATGTGATGGACATTAAATTAGGTTGTCTAAGATTACCACAGGATCTATGTCATTTGGGAAAATGGGCAAAGGAATGGCAGATGGAATTTAATTCAACCAAGTATGGTGCATTTTGTGAAGTTATACCAGGGCAGGGCTTCTGCAATAAATGACAGGGCCCTGGGGAGTGTGGTAGAACAGAGAGACCTAGGTGTACAATTATATACTTCCCTGAAAGTAGTGGCATAGGTATACAAAGTTGTGAAGATGGCATATAGCCTTCCCTGAGGATCATGCTTTTCATTTGGGGGTGATGGGTAAATCAATCAAGTTGCCCAAGGAAGTGGTATAGGTGGATATAATTTTAAAGGCATTTGAACAGGTGCATGAATATGAAAGATGAATATGGGCCAAATGTAGGCAAAAGGGACTCACTTAGGAAGGCACCATGACCATCCAGATATTTCTGGCATTTTCTGTTTTGATTTGAGGTTTTCATCTTCCAGAGGGTTATAATGGACCCCTTCTCCTTGTGGGATAAAAGAAGTTGTCAGATCATTCAGAATCTGCAGATTTTTGGGCTTGAGGGAAGACACTTTACAAATGGCATAAATTGAGTTATTGGATTGGGAGACTGGATCATGTTAGAGGGAAGGAAATCTTTGTCAGCTACTTACAAAATATGGGTGATGGACAACTTTACATTCTTGTTTCCATTGGGAGCTTTATCCATGGATAGTGGAGGTCAGAAATTGCTGAGTGCTTTGACTCCAGTTTTGTCTCACATTTATTTTGTAAGGTGGTTTATATAAATGTTTGCTCTATGATTGCTGCTCCAAAACAATACATTTTGTTCCTTGTTCATGACAATCAATTCTGATTCTGACAAAATTGGAGAGTATCAACGGAAGATGTCACTTCATTTTCTCTACATCAATGAGACAGGACACAGACAGGGGGATGGTTTCATTAAAGTACCTTCACTCTGTCTGCTGCAACGGCAAGGGCCGCCCACTGACCAATTTTAAAGCTTCTTCAGCACATCTACATATTGCAGTTGAGAGGTAGATTTTGGCAATATCACTTCTAAAGGTGCCCTCTGACCAAATGAATTATTGATATAAATTAGCTTTTGTTTTGGTGATGAATGGACCAGGAATGGAATTATGTAAGAATTTCTGAACATAAGAAATAAATTTGATTGTAGATCATTCTCTCTCCTGAGTCTTCTCCATCATTCAGTACGATCTTTGGCCTTGTCCACTGCCTGCCTATTCCCCAATCTGTCAATCCTGCCATATCAGTCTTGGCCTTGAACATGCACAATGGGTGAACATTCACTTTGAACTAGAAAATTCCAAATATTTATAATCCTGGGTGTGAATTTCTTCCTATTCTACTTCTAAGTCACTGGCCTCCTATCCTGAGACTGTAACCATTACACTCTCCAGTAGTTGAAAATTCCTGTGAAATATGTCAATCTTACTCAATCTATGAAGATAAGATAATCCCCATATTTTAGGAATCCACCTGCATTGACTGTTAATATGGAGATCTTAATTGTATAATTAGACCAAATAAAGTCTCACCAAACCCATGTGCAATTTCAGCAAAATCTCCTTAAATTTTTTCATTCTCTGATGTTTGCTGTAGTGACGTATTTACTTTCTGTAAGTAAGCATCAATGTTTACAATTGTTTCTCAGTTTTAAAATATTCCTGCGTTGTGCTTTATCTACCAGTTTCTTGCCCACTCACCTAAACTGTTTGTACACCTTGACTAGACTTCTTGCAGCTTCCTCACAGCTAACTTTCTGTACAGTTTTGAATCAGCTATATTCAGACATGAAAATTTATAAGTACTGCAGCATGCATGAAAGGATCATTGTGAAGTTTACTAGCAATTGCCTTCATCATGGGTCAACTCCAACAATGGTCCTGTCACATTTTACTTTGTGCTTGGTGCTAAAGTAGAAAATGCTTGAAACACTCAGCAGATCTTGCTTTGTCAGTAGAAAGAGAAACAAATCCTTCAAGTGCCTTCAATAGCCTAATTCTGCTCTTTTCACAGAAGATTTGAGGAAAACTACTGTTGTTCCATTGTTTAAGAAAGGCACTAAGAGTCATTCAAGTTGTTATAGGCCAGTGAGCCTGACATCAGTGGCGGGTAAATCACTGGAGGGTATCTTAAAAGACGGGATATATAAGTACTTGGATAGACAGGAACTGATTAGGGCTTTGTGCATAGTAACTTATATCTTAGAGAGTTTTTCAAGGAAGTTACCAGGAAAGTTGATGAAAGAAAAACAGTTGTTGTAGTGTGGTGGATTGTGGAGGGTCATGTGACCTCTTCATCTGGAACCTGATCAGAAGTCCCCTCACCTGCCACTCAAGGTCAAGCCTTGCCCACAGATCTGTGCACTCCTGGTCATTGGTCCCTTTAATTGGCTTATCGATACCTGGGCCAGACCCCTCCCCCTTCCCCCAGCTGATGACACTATAAAGCCCATTCCAGGTGAGCCATCTTCCTCTTTCTGGAATAAACCAGAGCTCTACAGGTTGGGAACAGTGGGCAATGCTGGAGGATCATTGGTAACGTGTGCACAGACAAAGGGTTGGGAGCTGTAGAATTGTGGTTCCAGTTGTCCCTAGTTTAGTTAGATAAGAGTCATGCCTGCCAGGGATATCAAGGGAAGGTGGGTATCCTATGTGATAACTTGATTGTAAAGCCTTCTACCTGTGAATGGTGTAGAGTGTATTGTTTTATCTGGCGAGTATGTGTATGTGTGTCTCTTTTACCCTTCTTGTGACTCCTCTACACTTCAATAAAAACAACTGTTTAATCAGATGTGTTCAGACCCCCCATCAAACTGGTTTCACACACATAACAAATGGCACTGGACCAGGGTCCTTAGAGTTCCGGCTGAACAGAGTGGCAGGGGAGGTGTTTTGGAATCGGGTCAGGAGAGCTAGTGCAGGTAGCGAGGTTAGGCTCCCTGAGTGGACCGATGATAGTGCAGGGGTGAGGAGTTTGGCACACGTGCTGGTGGACCATTGCAAACCAGTAGACTGGTCCAAGCACCTGGACCCACGTGCTGAGAAAATGGGTCACCACGTGGTGTCCCACCTCAAGAAGTCGGGATTCCCAAAAACTAAGGGGAGTCAGACAGGTGCCTTTTTCTCCTGAGAAAACAATGTGAGATTATTGAAAGGAAAGATTTGGAGAGTGCCCAGAAAGATAAAGAGATAGAGGTGCTCCAGCAGCACTATTGTGCACTGCAGGAGGCAGCTCAGACTGCCTAAGCCCGAGGCACCGATCTTGAGGTGAGAGGAACGGAGGTAACGTGCAGACTGCTTAAAATGCAGCAGCTGTATGCAGCATACCACTCCAGCTGGCAGATAGAACCAGTTAAGGTCCGGGCCATTGTCCAGCGAGGACGTTCGATACGTGGTTGCGGGATGGGGACGTGTGGATGGGCAGTGACGAGATTGAGGAAGAGGAAACCTGCCCCACACGTCCTCCCCCCACTTTGGACCCAAACCCCTGCAGGCTAAACTGGTGACCACACAGTCGCAAACCTGACAAGAGGGCACCCCTCCGTCCCGACAGAATGAGGAACCAGCAGAGAATGGGAGAACATCGGATGGACATATCTGTGGCCGGTGATAAACCACAGTGACATGGGAATATTCAGCGAAAATGCTGATCATGGTGGGAGATGGATATCGCTAGCGCCCAGGCGAACACCTCGCCATGTGGCTACTCAGGTTATAGCGCCCCTAATGCAAATCTCTCCCATCAAGAAGCAAGTGGCTTGGGTAGCTTATCGGACCACAGACAATAAATAATGGCCCGTGGGCACTGGCTGAAGGGACCTGCGACTGTGACAACATCTCCCTGTGGGATCGGTTGGTGATGGTAGTGCAAGCCCAATACTGCTAGAATGGGACCTATACTGCCATCCACAGTAGAGCACGATTAGCAAGGGGACAAGAGTCATCAGGGAATGGGCTTTAATTATGGGTATATATGGGGAAGCCCATGACTGCCATTACCCTGTGAACACTAGGGTTACTGATGGCCTAGCAGGCTACATAGTGATCATAGTGCACCCTGACCTAAAATTAGTGATCCTGTGCCACATGGGACTGGCAACAGGGAAGACTGTCCGTGAAACTATCAGGTTATTAGAAGGGCTTGAACACATGGAGTGGGAGGGCACCCAGTCATCAGCAAGGCTGAGGTGAAGGTGGGGAATGAAGGCCCCAGTTTACCCGCAAAGAGTTGTTTATGGCATTGGTGCGCGCTGGCACTGAGTGTGCTCACATTCATGGGATCCCATCTCCACTTCGTATGCACTTTGCATAGAGTATTGCAGAGGGAAGCCCTGTAGGGGAAGAGCTCCGAAGTCCCCACCCACAACTTGTAACAATCCTCACTCATCTCCTTCCACTACTATAGTCGCCCTTGACTCCCTTAGGGCAGAGCTGAGAAGCCTGCTGAGACAGGAACTTGCCTATATCCGGCCTCAGGAAACATCACCTGTGGATGGAAGACATCCATGGGGGGGCGTGGCAAGATGGCATAGAGGAAAGACGTGGAGCTCCCAAACCTCAGAGGACTCCTGCTCGGCTAAGTATTACACTGGCGCAGATCGCGCATCCGCAAGATGGCTTGGGTTCAGTGACAAGTTCGGCTGGCCCTGACTCGCTTGCTCGTGAACCCGGGCGCGTGGGCGGATTGGCCGAGTGAGGACAGACTCGCGAGCCTACAGTATTGCCTGGTGGTCCGGGGACACACAGTATAGCGTCAGAGGATGCATCTGCGCAATCAGTGACTTTGCCGGACATACGCGCTGCGTCATGGGTCTGTGAATTGTTGGAAAAGGTGTGGGCTGTGGGAAAGCCTGAAAGACAGCGGGCTGATGAGGTTGGCGCGCTGTCGGCAGGTGTGCAGACCCACAGCCACACTAGAAGAGGAGCTACTGCATTAGGGGAGGAAGAGAGCTCAATGTTACTGGAATTAACACAGGAAGAAATTGGGAATGAGACCAGAGAAGGTAGCCCTCAAGGGGAAGTGATGGAACCTGGACTGGATTCTGTCTTTACAATATTGGAAAGGATTTCTCATCAAATGGAAAACATGTCAATGCAGATAAATCAAGGATTTATGGAAGTGAAATCTAAAATGAATAATATGTGTGAAGAGACTATTTCTGTGAAGAAAGATATGACTATAGATAAAAGTGATGTTAGTAGATGTATAAAAACAGTATATACTGTACAGGATAACTAAAAAAATTGAAGAAGCTTTTTCCTTTTTTTTAATTTTTTTTATTTTTCACACTGTAAACCATATCAACCAAAATATATACAAACATTTCCATCTTAAATATACACATTGGCATTTTCTCTCCTTTTTTCCCCCCTACCTTCCCTTCCCCAAAACCAATAAACATTCAACATCTACAATACAATAAAACCATTAAAAAATGTCATCACACAATGAAAAATAAATAAAAAAAATGTGTCATCTACTTTTACACACTGGATCAAGTCATTTTGTCTTCTTATCATTTTAGGAGGTGGAGGTCTGATGCAAGCCCTCTCTGTTATGTTCCATGTATGGTTCCCAAATTTGTTCAAATACTGTGACTTTATTTTTTAAATTATATGTTATTTTTTCCAATGGAATACATTTATTCATTTCCATGTACCATTGCTGTACTCTCAGGCTCTCTTCTGATTTCCAAGTTGACATTATACATTTTTTGCTACTGCTAAGGCTATCATAATAAATCTTTTTTGCGCTTCATCCAATTTGAGGCCTAATTCCTTACTTCTTATGTTACTTAGAAGAAAGATCTCTGGATTTTTTGGTATGTTGTTTTTTGTGATTTTATTTAATATCTGATTTAGATCTTCCCAAAACTTTTTCACTTTCTCACATGCCTAAATCGCATGTACTGTTGTTCCCATTTCCTTCTTACAGCGAAAACTTCTATCTGATAATATTGGATCCCATTTATTTAACTTTTGGGGCGTGATATATAACCTGTGGAACCAATTATACTGTATCATGCGTAACCTTATGTTTATTGTATTCTTCATAGTTCCAGAACATAACTTTTCCCATGTTTCATTTTTTATCTTTATGTTTAAATCCTTTTCCCACTTTTGTTTGGGTTTACAGCTTATTTCATCATTTTCCTTCTCTTGCAGCATAATGTACATGTACATTATAAATCTTTAAATTATCATTGTGTCTGTAATCACATATTCAAAGCTGCTTCCTTCTGGTAATATCAGCCTGTTTCCCAATTTATCCTTTAAGTAGGCTTTCAGTTGATGGTATCCAAACATTGTACCATGAGTTATTCCATATTTCTACTTCATTTGTTCAAATGATAATAAATTATTTCCCAAAAAACAATTTTCTATTCTTTTAATTCCTTTTCTCTCCCATTCTCTAAAGGAAAGGTTATCTATTGTAAAAGGGATTAGCTGATTTTGCGTCAATAATAATTTTGGTATTTGATAATTTGTTTCTTTCCTTTCTAAGTGAATCTTCTTCCATATATTGAGTAAATGATGCAATACTGGTGATCTTTTATATCGTAGCAGCTTTTCATCCCCCTTATAAAATATATGTTCCGGTACCTTCTCCCCTATTTTATATTGTTCAATCTTAGTCCAATCTGGTTTTTCCCTTGTCTGATAACAATCTGATAAATACCTTAATTGTGCTGCTCTATAATAATATTTAAAGTTTGGTAACTGCAAGCCACCTTGGTTGTACCTCTCTGTTAATTTATCTAATGCTATTCTCGGATTCCCCCCCCCACCCCCTCCATAAAAATTTCCTTATTATTCTCTTTAGGTCATTAAAGAATTTCTCTGTTAAGGGAATTGGCAATGATTGAAATAAGTATTGTATCCTTGGGAAGACATTCATTTTAATGCAATTTACCCTCCCTATTAACGTTAGTGATAATTCTTTCCAATGTTCTAAGTCTTCCTGCAATTTCTTTATTAGTGGCTGATAATTTAATTTGTACAAGTGTCTTAAATTATTATCTAACCTAATACCTAGATATCGGATTGCTTGTGTTTGCTATTTAAATGGTGATTCTTTTTTAAATTCTGTATAATCCACATTACTCATTGGCATCACTTCATTTTTATTTGCATTGATCTTGTACCCCGATATTTCTCCACACTCCTTCAATTTCATATGTAGTTCTTTTATTGATATTTCTGGTTCTGTTAAGTATACTATGATGTCATCTGCAAATAAACTAATTTTATACTCATTCTCCTTTATTTTTATCCCTTTTATTTTATTTTCTGTTCTTATCAGTTCTGCCAATGGTTATATTGCTAAAGCGAACAGTGAGGGAGATAATGGACATCCCTGCCTAGTTGACCTACTTAATTTAAATTGGTTCAATACATATCCATTTACTGTTACCTTCGCCAATAGTCCATTATATAATGCTTTAATCCAATTAATATATTTTTCTGGTAGATTGAACCTCTGTAATACTTTGAATAAATAATTCCATTCTACCCTGTCAAAGGCTTTTTCTGCATCTAAAGCAACAGCCGCTGTTGGCATCTTATTTTCCTGAACTGCATGATTTAAATTAATAAATTTACAGACATTATCTGCTGTTTGTCTTTTCTTAATAAATCCAGTTTGATCTTGTTTTACTATTTTTGGTACACATTCGGCCAATCTGTTTGCTAATAATTTTGCTAATAATCTTATAATCTGAATTAAATAGAGACACTGGTGTTAGTGGATCCTTCCCCATCTTTGGTATTACTGTAATTATTGCTGTCTTACATGAATCAGGCAAGTTTTGTGTTTCTTCTATCTGGTTCATTACTTCGAGGAGAGGGGGAATTAATAACTCTTTAAATGTTTTATAGAATTCTATTGGGAATCCATCCTCTCCTGGCGTTTTATAAAAAATGGCAGCTTTTTTAATATATCCTGTACTTCCTCTATTTCAAATGGTTTTATCAATCTGTTTTGTTCCTCTTCTTGCAATTTCGGCAGTTCAATTTTAGGTAAAAACCCTTCTACTTTATCACCTTTCCCCTTGTTCTCAGTTTGGTATAATTGTTCATAAAATTCCTTAAAGTTTTCATTAATCTCTATTGGGTTATATGTGTTTTGTTTGTCCTTTTTCCTTGATGCCAATACAGTTTTTTTTAGCTTGTTCTGTTTTAAGTTGCCAGGCTAATATTTTGTGTGTTTTTTTCTCCCAGTTCATAATACTTTTGCTTTATTTTCATTATGTTCTTCTCCACCTTGTATGTTTGTAATGTTTCGTATTTTTTTTGTCCGCCAATTCTCTCCTTTTTGTTATATCATCCCTTTTTACTAGTTCCTTTTCTGTACTTACTATCTCCCTTTCCAACTGCTCTATTTCCTGATTGTAGTCCTTTTTCATCTTAGTTACATAACTTATTATCTGCCCTCTAATGAAGGCTTTCATTGCATCCCATAATATAAATTTGTCTTTCACTGATTCCATATTTATTTCAAAGTACATTTTAATTTGGCATTCAATAAACTCTCTAAAATCCTGTCTTTTAAGTAGCATGGAGTTTAACTTCCATCTATATGTTCTTGGTGGGATGTCCTCCAGTTCTATTGCTAATAACAGGGGTGAATGATCAGATAGCAATCTAGCTTTATATTCAGTTTTCCTAACTCTCCTTTGAATATGTGCTGACAACAAGAACATATCAATCCTTGAGTATGTTTTATGCCTACTTGAATAATATGAATATTCCTTCTCCCTTGGGTGCTGCCTCCTCCATTATCCATAAGTTTCATTTCCTTCATTGATTTAACTATAAATTTGGCCACTTTATTCTTTTTGCTAGTCTTTTGTCCAGTTTTATCCAACATTGGATCCAAAGTAAGGTTAAAATCTCCTCCTATCAATATATTCCCTTGCGTATTTACAATCTTCAAAAAAATATCCTGCATAAACTTTTGATCCTCTTCATTAGGTGCATATATTTTGAACAAATTCCAACATTCTGAATATATCTGACACTTTATCATTACATACCTCCCTGCTGGATCTATTATTTTCTCCTCTATTTTGATTGGTACATTTTTATTAATTAATACAGTTACACCTCTAGCTTTTGAATTATATGATGCTGCCACTACGTGCCCTACCCAGTCTCTCTTTAATTTGTTATGTTCCACTTCAGTTAGATGCATTTCCTGCACAAATGCTATATCTATTTTTCTTTCTTCAGTAAATTTAGTAGCCTGTTTAATTTGGTTATGTATTCCATTAATATTTATAGTCATATAATTCAACATGGCCATCTCATATCCTGTTTACACCTCATTTCCACTTCCTCACCACCACCATCCCCCTTTTCCCCATTTTTATCTCTCAGTTTTCCCTTTTTAAACTCAATGTATGACAACACATTTAAAACATAAAATACTTCAACAACTCCCACATCCAATATTGCCTTAGCCTCAAATGTCCCCCCCCCCCTCTCTGAGTTGCCCCTTATCCCTTGCCGGGCAACCACAACTCCCCTTTCCATTTGGATTGTGAACCCGCTTGCAAGCGTCAACTGATTTCACAGTGACGGTTATTCTCTCCCACCCAATCCCCCCCCAGAAAAGACTTTTTTTACACATATAATAAAGTTCACCTTCTTTTTTCTCCCCTTTACTTCCTTTCTTCGCTTCTCTTTCCCTTCTTTAGTTCTTGCATATACATTATTTTTACATCTTTATATATATTTTATCGTCGTTCTTCATTCTTGTTACATCTCTTCATCTTTCCTTTTGTCCTGCAGGCATTCTGCAAATTCTCGTGCTTCCTTCGGATCCGAGAACAGTCTGTTTTGCTCCCCCGGGATAAATATTTTAAGCACAGCTAGATGTCTTAACATAAATTTATAACCTTTTTTCCATAGGATCGATTTTGCTGTATTAAACTCCTTCCTCTTCTTTAAGAGTTCAAAACTTATGTCTGGGTAAAAAAATATTTTTTGACCCTTGTATTCCAATGGTTTATTGCCTTCTCTAATTTTATTCCTTGCCCGCTCCAGTATATTTTCTCTTGTATATCTCAAAAATTTTACTAAAACGAATCTTGGTTTTTGATGTGTCTGTGGTTTCGAAGCTAGTGTTCTGTGTGCCCTTTTTATTTCCATTCCTTCCTGTATTTCTGTCATTCCCAGGACCTTTGGGATCCATTCTTTTATAAATTCCTTCATATCTGTGCCGCCTTCATCTTCCTTTAGGCACACTATTTTTATGTTGTTTCGCCTACTATAATTTTCCAACATATCAATTTTCTGAGCTAACAACTCTTGTGACACTTTAACTTTTTTATCACTTTCTTCCAATTTTATTCTTAAGTCATTCACTTCCATTTCTACAGCCGTTTCTCGTTCTTCCACATTTTCTAATCTTTTCCCTATTTCTGTCATGACCAGCTCTAATCTATTCACTTTTTCTTCTATACTTTTCATTTTTCTTTTCATTTCACTAAATTCTAATGTCAACCAATCTTTTAATGCTCTCATTTGTTCTTGAAAAAAAACTTTATCTATATTCTGTCCATCCGTTTACCTTCTATTTCTCTGTGCAGATCTTGGTCTTCTTACTCTTCTTCTTCTGTGTTTGTACCTGTGTTTGTGTCTTCTTCTCTTCCTTGTATCTGTGTCTCTTCTGACTTTCCTGATGAGTTGCTTGTCTCACTTTGCTGGGCTTCTTCTTGCTTGGCTTCTTGCTGTTGTTCCTCTTCTTCTGGGCTACTCATCTCTTGGGCCTCCTGCTGCTGCTCTTCTTTCCTTTCACTCCCTTTCCTGTCGCTTTCCTCTTCCAGCTGAGAGCCCTGGTGTCAGGCATCCCTCAGCTGGTCTCCATGATGGCTCCCTGTTTCTTCATGCAGGTAAGGCCATCTCCTTTCTCTTCTGGCATCTTTGCTTCTTCTTTGTTTTTACTTTTTCCTTCTTGGGTGCCATTTTCTTTCTTTTCTCTATGACTTTATCTTTTATTTGTAATGTTTTGTATTTCTTGAACTTTGTATTTTCTTCACTTTATTTCTTTTCTGGAGAGGGCTGGTATTCCCCTACTGGCCGCCACTCCATCATGTGACTCCTCCTGAAGAAGCTTTTTTCGAATGTAAGAATCAAGTAGAACATAATAGAGAAAAAATGAAAAAAGTGGTAGACTCTTTTGTGGATTGGGGGATTCAGAAGAAGGAATTACTGAAGAAGATTGATTCATTAGAGAGCCAAAGTCGAAGAAACAATGTAAAAATAGTAGGACTTCCAGAAGATATGGAAGGTTCAGATCAGTAACATTTTTTAAGAAATGGATTCCTGAGGTACTGGGCAAGGAATTTTTTCCAGATGGTCTAGAGTTGGATCGAGCGCATAGATCATTGAGGAAAAAACCGTTTCCAGGTCAACCACGGTGAACCGTTCTGATTCTTTGTTTGAAATATCAAGATAGAGAAATGATATTACGAGTTGCAGTGCAGAAGGCAAAATCAGACTCCAATGATGGTTCAAAATAACAGAGTGTTTTTCTATGCAGATTTGAGTCAAGAAATTATTAGAAGGCACCGAGAATTTAATTCAGCTAAAGAAGTGTGGCGAAAGAATTACAAATTTGCCTTTCGTTATCTGGCTGTACTTAAAGTTTTTTATGGAAATTTTTGGTCTCAATTTTTTGAAAGTGATCATGATGCATTAATTTTTACTAATTTGTTGCCAGATTTGCGAGGAAATGGTCGGTCGCCATTATTGTCACCTAAAAGGAAGGTGAATGGAAATGGGAATGGAAAGAATGGGAAACATGGAAAGAATGGAAAGAAGGTTGAATGGAAAGAAAGTCTTCTTGATATTGAAAATCCGGAATAATCATTGGGACTGGAATCACTGGGTTGTTTATGTCTGAATAATTACTTTGTGAATGTCTGATTGGGGGGGGGGGGGTGGTGGATGACACTGAGACCCGATAGTCATCTGCCACTAGTGGGTTTTACCACACCCAGATCTTTAGGGAGTTACTACTTTTTAGTAGTTTACTGAGGGGATGTTTATATATTTTCTTTTGCTTTTGCAACATTTTTATTTAGGGGAGGATTTAGAATATTTAGGGGATTAGAAAGGGGAGTAATATTTTATAGTAGAGTTTTTACTGAAATGTCTGATTTGAACTTTGCAACTTTTAATGTCCAGGGATTGAATAATCCTATTAAGCGTAAACGGGTATTGGCTTATATAAAAAAAATGAAAGTTGATATTGTTTTTTAGCAAGAGACACATTTGACTGAAAAAGAACATATGAAATTGAAGTGAGATTGGGTTGGTCATGTATTTTCATCTTTTAATTCTAAGGCGAGAGGTGTAGCGATCTTAATTCATAAGAAATTACCATTTGAATTAGAATCCTTTGAAGATAATGCAGGGAGGGGTTTGAGGTTGAATTGTAAACTTTTACTGAATCATGGACTTCGTTAAATATTCATGCACCTAATGTGGATGATGAAAAGTTTATGTTGGAGGCTTTTTTCTTGTTAAATCAGACCAAGGAAAATATTTTGGTTGGGGGATATTTTAACTGAGTTTTAGATCCTTTGATGGATAGGTCTCCGAAATATATAAGGAAATCAAAGACAACAATACAAATAGGGGCCTTGATGAAAGATTTGAATTTAATTGATATTTGGAGGAGAGTAAATCCTGCAGAGAAAGATTTCTCTTTTCATTTATTGAGACATGATTCATTCTCTAGAATAGATTTTTTTTGGTATCGACGCATTAGAGTACTTCAAGCTGATTATAAAAGCCGAGTCATATCGGATCATTCTATGTTTTTTTTTTCTTGTGCAAGTCTGGAAATGGTGCAATTGTCTTATAGATGGCGGTTTAATTAAATGTTATTAAAGAAACCAGAATTTGTTACTTTTTTTAAGAACCAGATTGCTTTATTTTTGGCTGAGAATATTAATACAGTGAGTGGTACTTTTGTATTATGGGACACTTTGAAAGCATATTTGCGTGGGCAAATTATTAGTTATACTATGAAAGTTAATAAAACAATATGTGGCAGAAAGTTTAACATTGGAGAAACAAATTACTGAGATGGAAAGGATTTTCAGAAAGATGTTACAGAGATAAAAAGGCAGTTTTAGCGAAGTTGTTATTACGTTATAATACATTACAAACCTATCAGTTTGAGTGTTTAATTAATTGATCTAAGCAATGTTATTATGAATTGGGTGAGAGGGCTCATAAGGTGTTAGCATGGCAATTAAAAGCAGAACAGACATTGCGAATTATTAATGCTGTTAAAAAGAATTCAATAGTTACCTATAAACCTCAGGAAATTAATGACCAATTTTAGTAATTTTATCAACAATTATATACTTCTGAGGGAAAGCAGGAAACTGGTTCTATTGATTCTTATTTATCTAAATTAAATTTACCTGTTTTAGGGGAGGAGGATGTTCGGGAATTAGAAGCTCCATTTACAGATTTTGGGATTAAAGAAGCTATACAAGAGATGCCGAAAGGGAAGTCACTGGGGGATGATGGATTTTCAGTTGAATTTTATAAAGTATTTTATGAAGATTTATCCTCGAAATTTGGAGATGTTTTACAGCAAATAACTGAGGATCAGATGTCACCAGAATCTTGTTTGAATGTTATAATTACTGTGATTTTAAAGAAAGATAGGGATCCATTGAAAGTATCTTTGTATAGGCCTCTCTCTCTTTGGCTTGGCTTCGTGGACGAAGATTTATGGAGGGGTAAAAGTCCACGTCAGCTGCAGGCTCGTTTATGGCTGACAAGTCCGATGCGGGACAGGCAGACACAGTTGCAGCGGTTGCAGGGGAAAATTGGTTGGTTGGGGTTGGGTGTTGGGTTTTTCCTCCTTTGTCTTTTGTTAGTGAGGTGGGCTCTGCGGTCTTCTTCAAAGGAGGTTGCTGCCCGCCGAACTGTGAGGCACCAAGATGCACAGTTTGAGGCGAGATCAGCCCACTGGCGGTGGTCAATGTGGCAGGCACCAAGATATTTCATTAGGCAGTCCTTGTACCTCTTCTTTGGTGCACCTCTGTCTCAATGGCCAGTGGAGAGCTCGCCATATAACACGATCTTGGGAAGGCGATGGTCCTCCATTCTGGAGACGTGACCTACCCAGCGCAGTTGGATCTTCAACAGCGTGGATTCGATGCTGTCGGCCTCTGCCATCTCGAGTACTTCGATGTTAGGGATGAAGTCGCTCCAATGAATGTTGAGGATGGAGCGGAGACAACGCTGGTGGAAGTGTTCTAGGAGTCGTAGGTGATGCCGGTAAAGGACCCATGATTCGGAGCTGAACAGGAGTGTGGGTATGACAACGGCTCTGTATACGCTTATCTTTGTGAGGTTTTTCAGTTGGTTGTTTTTCCAGACTCTTTTGTGTAGACTTCCAAAGGCGCTATTTGCCTTGGCGAGTCTGTTGTCTATCTCGTTGTCGATCCTTGCATCCGATGGAATGGTGCAGCCTAGATAGGTAAACTGGTTGACCGTTTTGAGTTTTGTGTGCCCGATGGAGATGTGGTGGGGCTGGTAGTCATGGTGGGGAGCTGGCTGATGGAGGACCCCAGCTTTCTTCAGGCTGACTTCCAGGCCAAACATTTTGGCAGTTTCTGAAAAACAGGACGTCAAGCGCTGAAGAGCTGGCTCTGAATGGGCAACAAAAACGGCATCATCTGCAAAGAGTAGTTCACGGACAAGTTGCTCTTGTGTCTTGGTGTGAGCTTGCAGGCGCCTCAGATTGAAGAGGCAGTACCGGATATAAACAGTGTCTTCATTGTTGAGGTCTTTTATGGCTTGGTTCAGCATCATGCTGAAGAAGATTGAAAAGAGGGTTGGTGCGAGAACGCAGTCTTGCTTCACGCCATTGTTAATCGAGAAGGGTTCAGAGAGCTCATTGCTGTATCTGACCTGACCTTGTTGGTTTTCGTGCAGTTGGATAACCATGTTGAGGAACTTTGGGGGGCATCCGAGGCGCTCTAGTATTTGCCAAAG
The DNA here is from genome assembly GCF_036971445.1 of Narcine bancroftii. Classification (NCBI taxonomy): domain Eukaryota; kingdom Metazoa; phylum Chordata; class Chondrichthyes; order Torpediniformes; family Narcinidae; genus Narcine; species Narcine bancroftii. The sequence continues at coordinate 28,741,451 of NC_091480.1, read as the reverse complement.
CCCTTTCCTGCTCACGGTGTCGAAGGCCTATTTCATTACTAAATGTAGATTATAAAATTATGATGAAAGTATTAGCGAATAGACTGGCTAAATATTTACCTCAGTTGATACATATAGATCAAACAGGTTTTATTAAGAATAGAAATGCATCTGATAACATTCTTAGTTTGATCACATTGGTCAATGCATTGAGACTTCAACCCAACCACTGAATGTGGAAAAAGCTTTTGATAGGGTTGAATGGAAGTTTTTTTTAAGTGTTAGAGAAGTTTAACTTTGGCCCTTATTTTATTGGTTGGGTTAAAGCTTTATATAAAAACCCAATTGCTAGGGTGGTGACAAATGGTCAAATTTCTTTACCATTTAACTTAACGCGGTTGACTCAGCAAGGTTGTCCATTGTCACCAGCCTTGTTTCCACTGGCTATTGAACCATTAGCTCAGAGAATATGACAGAATGATAAGATTAAAGGGATGAGAATTGCAGATGATGAATATAAGATTAATTTGTTTGCAGATGATGTGTTGATCTATTTGATGGAACCGGAGCAATCTGAAATATTTGCAAGATTGCTTGCTGAAAGTTGGGGAGTTATCTGGATATAAGGTAAATAGGGAAAAGAGTGAAATATTACCAGTTGGGGAAGGAGACTATTCAGAATATAAAAATATTATAAAATTGAAATGGTCAGATAGAATTAAATATTTGGGAGTAATAGTAAATGCAGATGACCAATCTTTATAAAAATTAAATTATGTTCCTTTATTAAAAAGGATTAAAATGGATTTGATTAAATGGAATGATCTTCCTTTGACATTCATTGGCTGAGTAAACTGTATTAAAATGAATATTTTTCCTCAAATTCAATATTTGTTTCAGTCGATACCTTGTTTACTTTCAAAAGAGTTTTTTTCAGGATTTGAATAGAGTGGTATGGGAATTTTTATGGAAGGGGAAATTAGCACGAGTAGCTTTACATAAACTTACATGGAAATATGCATTGGGTGGTCTTTAATTACCTCATTTTCAAAATTATTATGAAGCAGCCCAGTTGAAATTTGTTGGTAGATTGATGGATATGGACCAACTTCTGAGTTGGGCAAAGGTGGAAATGGCTTGTATTTCGGAAGTTGCAGTTTATATTTAAATGGAATATGAATTTATTGCGGGAATGTAATATGCCGGTATTAAAACATTTGTTCAAGATATGGGGCAAAATAAATATGATTTAGGGTCGGAGGGTAAATTATCAATTCAAACTTCATTATATCATAATCAACTTATTCCCTTTTCAACGTTTAATAGTCACTTAAAGAGATGGAATTTTAAGGGTATAAAGATAGTTCAGGATTGTTTTGAAGAAGGACAGTTTCTTTTAATCAATTGAGGGAGAAATTTGATATATCTGTAATTTTTTTATTTGTGTATTATCAACTTAGAGTTTTGATAAAAGATAATTATGGTAAAGAGATGAATTTACATACATTGATGAAATTTGAGTCTTTGATTTCCTCTATACCAAAGAAAGATTATATTTCAGATATGTATCAATTGTTACAAGACTGTATGGATAAACCAGAGTGGGGGAAATCTAGGCTTAAATGGGAAAGTGATTTAACTTGTATTTTTCCTGAAGACAATTGGGAGGTCATGTGTCATGACAGTGTAACTAAATTGATGAATGTAAGATATGGAATGGTTAATTATAATTTTTTACATCAGTTATATTTGACTCCAGAGAAATTGAAAAAATATGGGTTTAGTAATTCGGATTCTTGTTTTCGAACTCTTGGGCATTACCTCTTCAAAACATCAAATTCTACGTGAATTCTACAAGAATGGTGGTAGTTCAAATACTATTTTTAGGATGATTTTTTTTTATAATGCTTTTAATGTCCCCTTCAGGAGATCTCAAATTACTTTACAGCAACAATGTACCCTGGCTTGTAATCATTATTGTAATGGAGCAATTCGATAATCTTTCTCAGTAATGTTCATTAATGTACAAACATTAACAATGATTCCAGAGAAAATGCTTCTTTGGAGTAATGTTTATATGTATCTGAGAGCACTGATAAGGCTTCAATTTAATATTTCATCCAAAAGATAGTATCTTCAACAATATAGCACTCCTTTTAATAAAGAATAAGTGTCAACTTCAAAGTGCAATATTTAGCTGCTGGAGAAACAAAACAAAACCAACAATTTCTATAAGTGTCTGTGATTAAAGATCAAGTTTGCCATGAGAATTCAAAAAGATAAGTGTGTTTCCAACTTTTTCAACTCCTCATTTTAGAGAAAATAATTGGGTTAATGATTTAGATATAGACATACATACAGTACAGTAACGGGCCATTTTGGCCCATGAATCCCTGTCACCTAATTTACACCCAATTCACTGACACCCCCAGTACATTTTAAATGGTTGGAGGAAACCAGAGCCCCCAGGTTTCCACACAGATATGGGGAGAACATACAAACTCCTTACAGGCAGCGTGGGATTCAAACTCCTGTCCTGGTCACTGGTGGTGTAAAGGCATTGCGCTAACTGCTACACCAACCGTGCTGCCCTTTTTGAAGAGTGGAGATTTAACTCACAATCCTCACAGAGCTCATTCTAATGGATCCTTCCAAAGATTTCATGGCACCAGTGAGCGAGACACAAGAGGCTATTTTACAAAAATTCAGCTTGCATTTTTATTCTGTGAATTAATGGAAGGGGTATCCATGTTGTGCAATGTTTAGGAGAGGGAAATATATGGTGAGCTTAGTACGGGCTATAAAAGGGTGACTGTTGCTCTATTGTTAGTTCAGTTCCATACGAACAAGATATCACAAGGAACCAGATATTATAAAACCTGTTTTGGACAAGATGTTCAATGTGACCTTTTCATCATTAGCGTTCATTTTGATGGTATTTTGTAAGGGGATTGAACCTTGAGCAAATTGCTTTAGCAATGCAGAAAATCTCTCAGTTAAAACCTGACTGTAATTACAGAAAATTATTTTTATTGTAACATTTGTAGATATTGCAGAATCACTGCTATTGTGAAGAAAATAAAAGGAAACTTCAGTGATTCCCTTCTCCAGCCTGCTGTTGCTAGGCAGTGGGCAGCTTATCTTTCCATTTCTACAGATACTGGTACAACACAATATGGAGGAGAGTATTTGTAAAAGGAAGCTGCATAATACTTGTGAGCAACAACATTGTTTGCAATTGTCAGATGGTCTAAAAAGAAATGCTGAATGCCCTGGAGCTTGGCTAGTGCATTCAATCAGAAGTTGCTCTGTTTTGAAGAAGAGGGGCATCCTGAATGCTTTTTGCATCGTAAAATCTCTTCTTAGTTTAATTTTTTTTTAATTTAAATTTTAAACTTGAACATACAGCACAGTAACAGGCCCTCCGGTCCACGAGCCCGTGCCTCCCAAATACACCAGTTAATCTACAAACTTTTTTTGGGGAGAGTGGGAGGAAACTGACACAGACACGAGAAGAACATTCAAACCCCTTACAGAACGTGCCAGATTAGTGTTGCACTAACTGCTACACTATCTGTGCTGCCTTCATTTATATCTTACGTTTTCCTCCTCCGATATAAAATGTAATAGTGTCACTTGTGGCTCAGTGGGAAACAACTCACTGAGTCAGAGCACTAGAACATGTCTCGGCTGACAATGCCAGTATAGTATCAAAACACACTGCCTGATTGTTAACATCTTGCTATTTGTTGGCGCTTTCAGACCCGGGTAATTACATTTAAAAAGATGGACTTAAAATATTTTTAGACATGCTGAAAATATGAAATTTACTGTTTATCTTTCTTACTCTAATATTGGTTAAGAGAATATGCTTCTACTTTATAAGCAGGATCCTCAATTTTCTTGTTCTTTTGGTCGGCAATGATATGCAGCGTAATTATCTTCATCATTTATTTAGTTCAAACACTAACCCAATAGACCAGAACAAATGAACTCAGTGTCACAAAGTTTTATAGGTGTCCATTTAAGTTCCTTTATGTTAGATCATTTGAGATCTCCATGTATACCATGTGATTTGCAACTTGTGCAAATAATCAGGATTTGGGAACAGTTTCCAAGTTTTGAATTGATGGGCTTGCTTATTTTGATAATTATAATCCAGGTTGCAGTTTGCAGCCTCAATTAGATTTATTGGAAAGATTACAGAGGCTTTATCAATATGCTTTTTATTGAAATGATGAAACAGCAGTTTTACTTTAATAATTATTTACATATTTATTAAATTGTTAGTTCTATTATTTAACTTTGACAAAATACAACTTGGAGCTATTATGCCGATATTTTGGCCAGGGTGGTAACATGAGGGACAACTCTATTTCTCAATCAGAAGAATTCTGTATCAGAAGGTGTACTTTTCAATAGGGATTTTTTGACTGCAGGCACGTAAAGGCACGATCAAGGAATTTTGCCGTGACGTGGCAGTCCATAAAAGAATGTGCAGGAATTTTGAGGCAATTCCTGTGCTGTGATTTTTCCTGCAGGACCCCTACAACCTTTTGGAGGAAGCCCACCGTGTAAATCGTACTGGAAAAATTCGTTGTCAGTCACCCACTCTATTGCACGTTCAACCACCGGGACTGTTGCACTCAGGTACTTGCAACCTTAAAAAGATGCCCAGTGTGAAGGACCTCATAGGCAGGACATTAATTTTTTTCAACGATTTTTCCCGACATTGCAGTCTAAAGAACATTAATGTCGCAGTTATCAGTAGCACTTTGGGTTGAATAAGCGCTGCCTCCATGAGAGGTAAACTTTTCCTAAATTATCCAACTGCTATAGTGTCAAGAAAATTGTATTGCAAAACTGGAACAGTGAATATACTTTAAAATCACTTCATTGATTATAGAGTTCATTAGAATGTTTGATGATTGAGAATAGTATCATATAGTGCAAATATTGTTTTTCATGTGCTAGGTGTAGAGGCCTGTGAATAATCAGATATCTGCCTTTCCTTAGATTCTGCATTTGTCAGTGTATTATGATCTGACTCATGTTCTTCTATTCCAAGGAAATATGGTGTCTTTTTAGGTAGCACCAATTTATTTGGGGTGGTGAAAATGGTTTTGAGAGATGGGTCCCACAGATTATGACATTTGCTGTTGGATCAGAAATCTTAAAATAAATGGAAGCCATTACAATAGTAAATTTTAGTTAAATAGAAGCATCTTTTTACTTTTCTGCACGGTTTTACTGTAAGGGATTAATGGATCTATCTAAGGTGTGGGGGGGAAAAGAATGTACAGAAGCCCATCTGGTGAATAGCATTGATTTATTCTAAGATCTCATACAACTTCTGTCACCCATCCATTGTCTGCAATTGCCTGGATGTTAGGATTTGAACTGCATTTTAAATATGGATAAAATAGATGGGATAGTCAATGGATGTTCAGGCAGTAATTATTTTATAGTTGTAGATTTAAGACAAAATGCTTAGGTTTTTCTTAGCCTCTTTCATGGTGACTACCTTTTCATTGAGTTCATGACATGAAATACAAGTGCTTATCCTTTTATCCGAGATCCTTGGGATTATTCTAGAATTATGAAATTAAAATGGTGGCTGTACAGATTCACACAAAGCATGTCCTTTTTATGGACACTGCACTGAAGCCGGCTCAATGAGCAATGGCCGTCTTCATTACCCATAATCCCCCATGCAGCTGGAACTACTCTGGGAAATGTAGAGCGGGTCCAGCTGCATGGGGGATTATGGGTAAAGAAGACGGTCATTGATCCCGCACTAAAACAAAAAGAGGTTCACCCCACCAGGCTGCCTCTTGTCTTCCTCCTTCCGGCCAGCTTGTCTGCCTTTATGCAGCTTCCCATCATCTGGTCCCTCTGCACCAGCTTGGCTGCCAGGAGCTTCCCATTACCTGCTTCTCCCTTGGACTCAGCTCTTGCTGCTGCTTGGGCTTGGCCACTCCCCAGTGTCCCCTCAGCTTCTCTCCCTCCGGTGCTGGCTAGCTTCTCTCCTCCTTCCTCCTAGGCCACGGAGCTCTGGCCCTTGTGGCTCGATGGGCTCTGACTCTTCTTGCCCCTGCTGGGACTCCAGGTCACGTTCTTTCGTTGGTCTCTCCCTGCTTGCTGCCCATGCCATGTCTCTCCTCGCTCTCACTAGAATACCTGAAAATATACTGTACATGCAGCAAAAAATGTTCAGTTTTTGAAATCACGAATAAAAGGATTACCTGTTTTACATACATAAAACTGGAGGAGCAGAAAAGATCTTCAGGGACTTATTGTCTTTGTGCCATATCAGGTGTGCTTCTCATTTTTTTGAAGTAGCTTGTAGTGTTGAGCAACAGTAGAGACTTTCACTTCAACAATTAGTAATCGACACCAGGAAATTTTAGGCTTCATCCCTTGCTTTACTTGAGTGGGACAGTTTACTATAAAAGTGACATTTTGCATTCATTGACTGACTACAGCTTCCATTGGATTTGAATAACTTCCATCTGCAGGCATGCAAAATGACAAAGTTAGTGATAATTCCAATGGTCTTTGTACTCTTGGATTTGAATTGCCTCCAGAATCTCATTGCATTGACTCATGCAAACATTTTGACGAACTAAATGTTCCATCTGCTCTTTCTCAGATCTAATTCTATAAGACTGAATCTTGAACCATGACTTTATGACAATAATGATGGCAATTTTGTGGATCTTTGATCAACTGAGAAACCTCAGAACCAGAGTAGAAGCAAGACATCCTCAATCCCGAAAAGACTTAGATAGGCAAGCTTGCTACTTTCTAATAATATTTTATCTTGCTCTAGGGATTTTCACTTTAAATTTCATTAATTATCACTAGTTTAGAAATCAATGACAAATTTTCACCTACTGTTGATGCAGGAAAAGTGCTCCCTCTATTTTTCAAAAATGTGACTGAACATTGCAGAAAATTATTCATAGATATTTCTTCTTCTTTGGCTTGGCTTTGCAGACGAAGATTTAAGGAGGGGTAATGTCCACGTCAGCTGCAGGCTCGTTTGTGGCTGACAAGTCCGATGCGGGACAGGCAGACACGGTTGCAGCGGTTGCAAGGGAAAATTGGTGGGTTGGGGTTGGGTGTTGGGTTTTTCCTCCTTTGTCTTTTGTTAGTGAGGTGGGCTCTGCGGTCTTCTTCAAAGGAGGTTGCTGCCCGCCGAACTGTGAGGCGCCAAGATGCACAGTTTGAGGCGATATCAGCCCACTGGCGGTGGTCAATATGGCAGGCACCAAGAGATTTCATGCAGTCCTTGTACCTCTTCTTTGGTGCACCTCTGTCTCGGTGGCCAGGGAGAGCTCATCATATAACACGATCTTGGGAAGGCGATGGTCCTCCATTCTGGAGACGTGACCTACCCAGCGCAGTTGGATCTTCAGCAGCGTGGATTCGATGCTGTCGGCCTGTGCAATCTCGAGTACTTCGATGTTGGAGATGAAGTTGCTCCAATGAATGTTGAGGATGGAGCGGAGACAACGCTGGTGGAAGTGTTCTAGGAGCCGTAGGTGATGCCGGTAGAGGACCCACGATTCGGAGCCGAACAGGAGTGTGGGTATGACAACGGCTCCGTATACGCTAATCTTTGTGAGGTTTTTCAGTTGGTTGTTTTTCAAGACTCTTTTGTGTAGTCTTCCAAAGGCGCTATTTGCCTTGGCGAGTCTGTTGTCTATCTTGTTGTCGATCCTTGCACACCCACATCTCCATCGGGCACACAAAACTCAAAACGGTCAACCAGTTTACCTATCTCACAGATACTAAACAGTAGGAAATGAACAAACTTAAATTCTATTGCAGGACCTCATTTAAAAGGTCATTCCTTGTTTATAACCACATTATAAGCAAACTAAATTGGATGACCAAGAAAGGCCTTCTAAACTCCTGATAGTTGGGGGTATGATTAATGACTGATTACATCTCTATGTAATCCCAGAGGAAAGGGATTCCTTCTACATCAGTAGTTTTCAATCTTTTTCTTTCCACTCACATACCACTTTAAGTATTCCCTATGCCATAGCTGTTCTGTGATTAGTAAAGGATTGCTTCAGGTGATATGTGGGTGGAAAGAAAAAGTTTTTAAACCGCTGTTTGAATCGTACCTAATTGACTCGTTATGCGTACGGTTTCATAACTCCAAAGGAAATGGGCCAATGACAATTTTTCTCAAGCAAAATATTTCAGTAACAATGGAGGCTAGAGCAGTAATTCTCAACCTTCCCTTGTCACTCACATCCCACCTTAAGCAATCCTCCGATGGCAGAGGGATTACTTAAAGCAGTATGTGAGTGGAAAGAGAAAGGTTGAGAACCACTGTTCTACATTATGTCAATTTAAGTTCCAGTCAAGAACAACAGGAAAAGCACCAATAGCTATATTTATATAGTGCCTTTAACAAACTCAAACAACTCAAAGCAGTTTTAGACAGAATTTGATCCCAAATCCTGAAGAGGTAGAACCATAGAATATTACAACACAGAAAACAGGCACTTGGCCCTTCTAGTCTGTGCTGAACTTCTTTGGCTTGGCTTCGCGGATGAAGATTTATGGAGGGGTATGTCCACGTCTGCTGCAGGCTCGTTGGTGACTGACAAGTCCGATACGGAACAAGCAGGCACGGTTGCAGTGGTTGCAAGGGAAAATTGGTTGGTTGGGGTTGGGTGTTGGGTTTTTCCTCCTTTGTCTTTTGTCAGTGAGGTGGGCTCTGCGGTCTTCTTCAAAGGAGGTTGCTGCCCGCCGAACTGTGAGGCGCCAAGATGCACGGTTTGAGGCGATATCAGCCCACTGGCGGTGGTCAATATGGCAGGCACCAAGAGATTTCTTTAAGCAGTCCTTGTACCTCTTCTTTGGTGCACCTCTGTCTCGGTGGCCAGTGGAGAGCTTGCCATAGAACACGATCTTGGGAAGGTGATGGTCCTCCATTCTGGAGACTATTATTCTGGCTAATCCCACTGACCTGCACCCAGTCCATAGGCATCCACTATCCTCCCATCCATGTACAATGCTCTCCATAATGTTTGAGATAAAGACACTTTATTCATTTATTTGTCCCTGTGCTCCACAGTTTTAAATGTGTAATCAAACAATTTACATGTGATTAAAGTTCACATTCCAGATTTTATTAAAGGTAAGTTATGTACATTTTGGTTTGACTAAATAGAAACTACAGCACTTTTTCTACATAGTCCCATCATTTCAGGACATCATAATATTAGGGACATAGTAATGGTATGTATAGTACTTTGTTGTATATCTTTTGCAAGCGACTGCTTGAAGTCTGTCATTCATAGTCATAACCAGGTGCTGAGTATCTTCTCTGGTGATGCTCTGGAGGCCTCAACTGCAGTCATCTTGAGCTCCTGCTTGGTTCAGGGGCTTGCCCCTTAAGTTTTCTCTTCAGCACATGGAAGGTATTATACTCAATTGGATTTACTTGGCCATTCAAGAAATTTACAGTTTCTAACTTTGAAAAACTCCTTTGTGGCCCTAGCAGTAAGTTTGGGATCATTGTCTTACTGTAGGATGAAGTGATGTCCAATGAATGCATTTGCTCGAACTTGAGCAAGATTATCTAAACACCTCAAAATTCATTTTGCTACTGCTATCAGGAGTAGCAATCATCAGTGAAGATAAGTGTGCCAGAACCTGTTGCAGCCATACATGCCCAGGCCATAACACGCCCACCACCATGTTTCATCAATGAGGTGGTTTGCTTTGGATCTTGGCCATTCTTTACGCCTCCATGCTTTACTCTTGTCATCACTTTGATACCAGTTAATGTTGGTCTTATCTGTCCATAAAACCTTTTTCCAGAATGCTTTATGAATGCCAAATGACTCCAAATCCATTGCTGCCTTTACCTTTCAGCGAGGCACATTCATGTTATTGTAATTTGGTATTCTTTGCTTTATTTTTTGAATCAACACAGTTCCTGTTGATTTTCATATATAGTTCCAGTGCTGTTTTTTGATGGGTGATTGAAGAATGCTAGGGGACTAAAGATGCAAAGAATGGGTTCAAAACCTGAGCCTGTAGAAACATTGTAGCAGGCTTGACTTTCACTTTTTTTTTACCTTTTTAAAAAATATTCTCAAGAAGATGGTGAGACATGGGCAGGAGTACAGAGAATGGCAGTAATGCTAACAGTTTACAGATGATGCTTTAGGAAGTGGGAATAATTGAGTAGAAAGCATAGAAAATAGAGGCAGGAATTTTTGTGTTCTGGAAGAATTAAGAGAAAAATTTGGAACCTGGAAATTTGATTATTTTAAAATTTATCCAACCTTACTTAGCCATGAACTGAGGGGAAATTTGAGAGTCAACCAAATTGATGGGTCTTAGTTAGTCAAACATACCCAGATAGGGTAAGCATGGAAGATTTCCTTACCTAAAGAACGATCATGAAATTAGGTTTTTTTTTACAACAATCATGTAGATTCATGATTACACGTATATTTGTCCAAAATATCTGCTTTATTTAGTAAAAACACAAAAAAGCTGAAGGAACTCAGCAGGTCTTGTAGTATCCAGAGGAGATAAAGATAATCAGCTTTTTGGGTCTAAGCCCTTCTTCAAGGTATGAACAAAAAAGATTCAAATGCCTGAATAAGAAGGCTGGGGAAGAAGGGAAGAAAAGGCAGGGGGAGGAACAATCATCAACAGACAAAAGGTGATAATGGATGTGAACAGGAGAACAAAGGTGAGAGTTGACCAGGGGAGGGGAGTAGCTTAGTGAATGTAGAGCTGGAGGAAAGGAGAGAGAGGGAAAATGAAAGAGAGAGGGAGATAGAGTCAGAGAAAGAGAGAAAGGGAAGAGGAGAGATGGGGTGGAGGGGATGTTCAGAACCAGAGGTCGATGCCAATGCCAACTGGTTGGAAGGTCCCCAGGCAGAACACAAGGTGCCACCCTTTTAACCTGTGGGTGGTCTCAGTCTGGCAGCGCATGAGACCATGGACAGACACATCGGTACTGGGATGGGGTGGGAACTGAAATGGGTTGCCACTGGGAGATCTCCACCACTGCAGTGGACAGAGTGAAGGTGCTCAACGAAGCAATCTCCCAATCTCTCTGATGTAGAGGAGACCATAATGGGAACACTAAATGCAGTAGATGGTCACAAATAGAGGTGAGGAAGGAGGTGTGGGTGCAAGTGCAGCACTTCTTGCAGTCACAGGGATAGGTGTCAAGGGGGAAAGGAAGAGCAGATGAGGGGGCCATGGAAGGAACGGCCTGCCCAAGGAAGGTGGAGGCGGGAGGAGAAGGGAACATGGTGGTGGTAGAAATAACAATATATATGATATGGAGGCTAGGAAGCAGCAGGTAAGGACAAGGTGTGACAGAATATAGATATATTTTTGGGAGATAAATTGGGGCAGGTTTTTTAGTGTAGGTCACACACAGACACTTTAAAACAGATCTTATTTAAAATACTGGAGCTCTGCTCATGCTAGGCATGTCAGGGCCAACAGCCTTTGCAAAAGCTTTGGAGAGTGCCCAAGAGACTTCACTAATGGATTGTTGTTTACAAAAAAGCAACAGATGAAAGAACTTGTCAGAGCTGCAGATTGTCTGGAAGGGAACTTGTGGTTATGGAAGCAGAGAGAGTCAAACAGGCTTTCTCTCTGAGTGAGAGAGAGAGAGAGAGAGAGAGAGATATTCACACACAGAAATCAGTTCTACAGTTTTACAGTCAGCAGCAGCAACTGGGACTGGAACAGGACAGCTGGCAAGCTTGTGGAAAACCCCATTTGGAAGATGGGTTGTGAGTGCTTAGTTCAGCCTGGTCAAAGCCCTTGTGGTTCATGGAAGAAGAGAGGACTGGCTGTCTAATGTTTCATTTGAAATAAGAGAAACAAGAAGGAACTCTGTGGTGACCTGAAAGAAAGAAGATATCATCTGGATAACCCTGAGGGGAAAGTTTCTTCGGCAAGACACTGAAATGGCTGATTAAAAAAAGGAAACAGTTGTGGGTGTCCAGCGTACAACAAATCTCTCTGAAAGCTGACAAGAACCTTCCTGAGTAGTAACACTTAACTTTCAAGCACCAAAGCCTGATGAACTTTATAAATGTTAAATTCTGTGCACAGTATAAGTATTGCCTGCAACCAGTAAACTTGGAGGAATGAGGAGTGAGATTGGATTGTGATTCAAAGAATTTTTCTGAACTTACACACACATTACACACACATCCACTTAGAATTAGAAGAGGGTTAAGTTAGGTTAGTTAAGTCAATCTTTGGCTTGGCTTCGCGGATGAAGATTTATGGAGGGGGTAAATGTCCACGTCAGCTGCAGGCTCGTTTGTGGCTGACAAGTCCGATGCGGGACAGGCAGACACAGTTGCAGCGGTTGCAGGGGAAAATTGGTTGGTTAGGGTTGGGTGTTGGGTTTTTCCTCCTTTGTCTTTTGTCAGTGAGGTGAGCTCTGCGGTCTTCTTCAAAGGAGGTTGCTGCCCGCCGAACTGTGAGGTGCCAAGATGCACGGTTTGAGGCGATATCAGCCCACTGGCGGTGGTCAATGTGGCAGGCACCAAGAGATTTCTTTAGGCAGTCCTTGTACCTCTTCTTTGGTGCACCTCTGTCACGGTGGCCAGTGGAGAGCTCGCCATACAACGTGATCTTGGGAAGGCGATGGTCCTCCATTCTGGAGACGTGACCCACCCAGCGCAGCTGGATCTTCAGCAGCGTGGACTCGATGCTGTCGGCCTCTGCCATCTCGAGTAATTCGACGTTATGGATGAAGGCGCTCCAATGAATGTTGAGGATGGAGCGGAGACAACGCTGGTGGAAGTGTTCTAGGAGCCGTAGGTGATGCCGGTAGAGGACCCATGATTCGGAGCTGAACAGGAGTGTGGGTATGACAACGGCTCTGTATACGCTTATCTTTGTGAGGTTTTTCAGTTGGTTGTTTTTCCAGACTCTTTTGTGTAGTCTTCCAAAGGCGCGATTTGCCTTGACGAGTCTGTTGTCTATCTCGTTGTCGATCCTTGCATCTGATGAAATGGTGCAGCCGAGATAGGTAAACTGGTTGACCGTTTTGAGTTTTGTGTGCCCGATGGAGATGTGGGGGGGCTGGTAGTCAAGGTGGGGAACTGGCTGATGGAGGACCTCAGTTTTCTTCAGGCTGACTTCCAGGCCAAACATTTTGGCAGTTTCCGCAAAACAGGACGTCAAGCGCTGAAGAGCTGGCTCTGATAAGTTAAAGTGTGATTCTATTTTCATGTTTAAAGATAATTAAAAACAACTTTTGTTTAAGTAACCCTTTGTCTTGGTGAATATCTACTGCTGCTGGGTTTTAGGGTCCTCTGAGCTCATAACAAAGGGAAATCTTGTCCTTGTTGCATGTGGGAGCTGAGGAGGCCAGGGCAGAAGCACAAGAAATGGAGGCTATGCGGGTGAGGGCCATTAATGACAGTAGATGGGAAGCCACTCTTCACCCCAGCTTTATTTAATATTTTGGATTGAAATTCCCAAGCTACAGTTTAGAAATTTGAGCAGGGTATTTGGGTTAAGAACTCTGTCTTCTATTACAAGTGGGAGTGTGGAAGTAGTGAAAGGGTGTGGACGTGAAGTGTGGGTGTGTTAAATTTCTACTAGCAGGATAAAGTTGCACTGAGTGCAGAGAGGAGGTAGGAGCTCTGAGATAGTGCAAGCAGGATGATAAAGAACTAAGTTGTCGCAGGTAAAATATGTGAGTAAGATAATTGCAGGACGTAGGAAGATGGAGATGATAAGTTATGGGGTGGGACACCACAGTTGAAATAGTGGTTAGCGCGACGTTGTTACAGTGCCAGCGATTGGGACTGGGGTTCGGATCCCATGCTGTCTGTCAGGAGTTTGTACGTTCTCCCCATGTCTGAGTAGGCTTTCCCAGAGGGATCCCGTTTCCTCCCACTGTTCAAAACGTACCGGGGGTGTAGGTTAATTGGGTGTAAATTGGGCAGCACGGACTCATGGGCTGAAAGGGCCTGAGTCTAAAATTTTTTAAAAATAAATAAATAATTTGACAGGAATTAGGAGGAATGAGTTGGATGGGTAGAATGTGAGACCTCGGAAATATTGGCTGCAATTTATTAGAGCACTGTGATGTAAAATAATGTTACAGTAAAATTGCCTTTGTTCTGTTCCAACTGTTGCTTCTCTGTAACTGTGCACTTGGTTCTGTGTCTTCATTGCTTTATTATATATGGGTTGACTAGCTGAATTTCACACAGAACATACTTACTGTACTTTGGTACGTGACAACACTGGCGTCACATTGGGGGGGGGGGGTGCAGACCACACTGTCTATAAGATTTTTATGCCATGTTTCAGGAGAAAATAACAACAAAAACATTTTTGTAAGCCCAGCTTACATGTATCCATATACCTACAAGGCTAAAACTTAATGCTAATTTAATTTTTGGACCTTATAATACGCTCTGGTCAGAGCTGTCATTATTACCCAATTACAATGATGCTTTGAATCATGTGATTTTGTCTGCACGCGCTACAAGCACGTGCTACAAGCACGCGCTGTTGTTCTCGCTGCAGCTGGTGTTTTTTATAGTCGCCGCTTTTGTCAAATTTTCTGGTGTTTTAGCTAAAATATTGTGGTAATTTGTATTTGTGAACCTCTATCAATAATTTTTTTGAGAATGAAGTAGTATGATATTGTAATTTAAAGGTGTAAGTTTAGTTTTGAACATAGAACATAGAAAACTTACAGCACAGTACAGGCCTTTCGTCTCATGTAGAACATGTCCCTACCTTAGAAGTTACTAGGCTTTCCCATAGCCCTCTCTTTTTCTAAGCTCTACGTACCTATCCAAAAGTCTCTTACAGTACCCTAACGTGTCCACCTCCATTACCATTGTCAACAGCCCATTCCACGCACCTTCCACACTCTGCGCAAAAAAAAAGCCCTGATATCTCCTCTGTGCCTACTCGCCAGCACCTTAAACCCATGTCCTCTTGCTAGTTGTTTATCTCACTACTATTGCCATTACATTCAGTGATTATACAGGAATTACAATTTACGAGTAAAATTAGTACAAAAAACATTTCTAAGGATTCTGTATGGTCTGGTATGGGAGGAGGTCCATGGTGGGGGGGGGGAGGGAGGGAGGATGTGGTGGTGGTGAGATGACACCGTGAGTAACCACACTGGGTGACATCATATGCAATAAATGTATGAAATAGAAGGCTTAAAATGGTGCTAGTCAAATCAATCTTGAATATATAATTTTCAGATGAAGACTGGGACACCACTCTTAATTTGATTAATGACTCTTCATTTTATGCCCAACATTGTTTGTAACAATTTAAAGTGGTGCATAGCGTACATATGTCCAAAGTTAAATTATCTCGTTTTTATTCTGATGTTGATCCACTGTGATAAGTGTAACATCTTTGAAGCTTCATTAATTCATATGTTCTGGGAGTGCCCTAATTTAGAAAAATTTTTCCCAACTTTATCAGCAATTTTTAAGATAAAAGTTGAACCATGGCTCTTCATTCCTTTATTTGTTTTTTTTTCCTCAAGAAGAGGGCATACCCTTGACTTTAACCCAAAAGAGAATCTCAGCTTTTACCTCACTGATAGCCAGACGAGCAATTCTAATGGAAAGATAAGTCTTCACCCACTCATATCCAATGATTACATGACACCATGATGTTTTGGAAAAAAAATTAGATACAACATTAGATACAAGATGTGGGGCGCATTCATGGATTATTACCACAACTTGAAGATTAAAGAGGTACGGATGCTCCAGAGACTCCCTGTCTGGTATCTGAAGGTCATTATTCAATCCATATCTTCATCATTTATACAAGTCAACCTTGTTTAGAGGGAGGGGTTAGATTAGTAGGGTTTTTTCTTTTTTTTCCTTCTAGTTGTTTTCATTTATTAGTAGAGATAATTAGATAAAAATGGGTTTAAGTGTGGTTTATTAAAGATCATATCAAACTAAGACGATAATACTTTTTTTTATATCTAAGGGAATTTATATTGTATCTTATCTATTATACTCAATAATAATTTTGTTATATTATGAGGAATGGATTAACTGTTAACCATATAATTATAGAATTCGATGTTTTGAAGGAGATAAATTAAGTGTACAATTATATGATATGACTTGTTTTATGTTATTAACTAGAAGGCTATGTTCATGGGGTTTTATCTATTAAACTGAATAAAAATATTTTTATAAAGAAAAATAAATGGTGCAAATATGATATGAACCCAACAAAATTATACAGGAAGATATTCCAGACAAGTTGGAAGCCTCCAGTGTACACTGATGGAACATTGGAGCAGTGAGATGGTACAGACAGGAATTTGGAGCAAATACTGTTGTGCAGGTAGTATATAAGGTCAGTGAATACTGAATTTATTTGACTAATTTTTTGCAGGGAAAGTGGAACATGATGAAGATAGTCACTTTTTTTAGGCCTAATAATTCAGTTTTTATCTTCACGGACTAGGGGTTCATTTATGAAAATTCTGAAGACGAATACCCAGCAGGACAAAAACAGCTTCTTCAGCTCTGCCATCAGATTTCGGCATGGCAATGAACCACAGACATAACCTCACTTTCTCTTCGCACGAATTTATTTATAAATGCAATTTATAACAATATTTGCAGCTGTAACGTTGCCACAGAACAATGAATGTGACATGTTCATGACAATAAATTCTGATTCTGTTGAGCACGAAAGGGAAATGATCTGGATTGGGATGTACCTGATTTGGAGTGCCCTTGCGCTCTCTGTTGCTCTGCAGTGTTATCTACCTGCCCATTTCTAACCACCACAGGTGGTGCTGGAGAATGGATGGGGCAGAGTAGCATAAGTTTGCTGCCCTTGCATCACTGGGAAGAAGTAGTAACGGTCAGAGCAGCAACAATGCAAAGAAGATTGAGCTGAGGGATGGATGTAGCATTCAATCATACTGGTTTGTCTTGCTGCTATTTCTTACCATAAAGATTTTGACCCCCAGAGTTTAGAATAGCTGTCATTTCACACCCATAGAAATGTCTTCACAGAACCAAATTGACGATGATTTTCTGAGAATCCAAATTTAGATTGCCATTGTTTCATAAACAAGTGACCTCACCTCATGACCCAATCAAGAATTGCTGGAATGCATTAACAGCATGAGTGACAGATCTGAGTGGCAGATCTGTAATTCAAACCCATTGGCACCAGCTAGTAAAACAGACTCAGGTACAATTTAACTGTAGTGACAAAAAATAAGCATACAGTAAGTCAAGCAATCATGTGCAAAGAGCAGCTATGTTCTAGGGAGGACTGACCTGTTTTCAGTCAATAAGATCAAGCAATGATTGCTGGTTGAGGTTTGCCAAGTGTAGCAATAAATTGTAATATAATCCCAATAATGAAATAGCAGCTAGGCTCCTTCTGGTCAGCTGATGTGAAACAATACCTTCCTTGGATTTAAAATCCACAAGGCATCTTCAACTGAATTGTCATGCGGCTTTCTTAATTATGAAGGGTTTTGCTGGATTAAGTAGGAGGAACATTTTCCATGGACAGGTGGATCATTAAGTCAAGGGCACAAAATTACAGTAATTGGCAAAAAAAAACCCAAAAGGACAAGAATGTCTCCTTGTGCAAAGTGATTAGAGGATTTATCAAAAGCCATGGATTTCCATATTGATTGTACAGGGTGTCTGCCAGCAAACGGTGCACATGTAATTACTTTTGGGCTGGGCAATGAGCAAAACAGTACTGCAATGAAAGTAATATACTTGGGTTAAGGATGCCCATGACAAAACCACCTGCAGAGGCAAATCTGGTGGGCAAACACCAAGCAAGTCAGAAAATTAGATCGTGATCAGATGTTGCAATGTGAAAGGCGTTTGATTTTAAGCATCCAAGTTTAGAGAATCATTTGGACAGTGATTTTTGCATTTTCGGAGCAGTGGGAATTGTCTCAATCCTTGATAGCAAGAAGTTTTCAGGAAGGCTGTAATTTGTTGGATACTCAGAGGCAGCCCGTCCACCAGAATGTTGCCATTACAAGAACCCTTACATGACGTGGAAGCTGAGAAGCTCAGCGAATGTTGCTATGGTAAGGTCATTGTAATTAAAAGAGGTGACACAATTGGAGAGAATTAGAATGCACAAGCCTTGGGAAATGATTGGCATCTACAAGATGTATGTTCTTCATGGAGTTATGAATAGACTGAATCAATGCCTTGTGGATGAACTATATTGTGATGTGAAAGTAATTCAAAGGTTCCATGAGTGGTGTTACAAGAGGCACTAAGTGAAGAAACATTTCCTTGTCATTGTATTCTATAGCCTTATTCTCAAGTTGTGACCCTTAGACCTGCTTCTGCCCTGTCAACCATGGGATTGCCTATCATTCTTCTTAATACTGTAATGTACAGCCCCAAAATATTCAGTCATTTTCCCCTAATGTCCAGTGTGCCATATCTGGAACTAGGCTAGTGAATCTTTGCGGTTTTGGGCAAGTATATCCTTTATTAGAAAAGGAGGTCAAAACTGTGCACAATACTGTCAGTCCAGTCACATCAGGTGCTTGGAAAATTGCCAAAAAATGTTGTTACATCTATCTTCAAAGCATTTTGTTATAAAAAGGTCAATATACCATTTGCATTCTGAATTGCATGTTGGCCTTCAGAGATGAGCACAAATATACTCAGGTCACTGAACTTGAAATACCAGCTTTCTTGTGGTATTCATCATGTTTTTTCACATAATGTACCATATTTACATTAAAAGCTTTTCTAGTCTGTTTATACAGTGCCCTCCACAATGTTTGGGAGAAAGATTTTTTTTTCCCTTTATTTGCCTGTGCTCCACAATTTTAAATTTGTAATCAAACAATTCACATGAGATTAAAATGCACATTCCAGATTTTATTCAGGGTTATTTATATACATTTTGGTTTGACCCTGTAGAAATTGCAGCACTTTTTATACATTGTTTCCCCATTTCAGGGCACCAAAATATTTGGGACATTTGGGTTCACAGGTGTTTGTGAGCACTCGGGTATGTTTAATTGCTTCATTGTTGCAGGTAGAAGAGAGCTAGGCTTGGTTCTCAGCTTTTGATCACCTTTGAAATCCATAGTTGCCATTTTTCAACATGAGGACCAGAGTTGTACCAATGAAAGTCAAACAAACCATTATGAGGCTGATCAACAAGAATAAAACAGTAAGGAACATCGCCAAAACCTTAGGATTACAAAAATCAATAGTTTGGAACATCATTAAGAGGAAAGAGCTTACTGGTGAGCAAAGGGGCTGGTAGGCCACAGAAGACCTCCACTGATAATGACAGAAGAATTCACATCACGATGAGGAAAAGTCCCCAAACCCCTATCTGACAGTGTAGAAACACTCTTCAGGAGACAAGTGTGGATGTGTCTGCAAAAGAATTCATGAACAGAAATACAGAGGCTGCGCTGCAAGATTTTTTTTAAATACAGTAGAATATTTCCAGAATCTATCAGGTTTTGTAAAATCATGACCCTTGCAGCCATCATCCACGTAGCTATTTCTTCTAAGGCCCTCGGATGTTGGCAATCAAGTCCAGAGGAATTGATCAGCGGTCAGACTTGGTAGTTTGCATTTCATTTTTTTTCTATTGTTCTTCCACCCCTTCCTGCCCCTTCCAAACCCCATATCTAGATTAAAGCCTTCATTGCAGCTCAGACACTATTTCCAGACCACTTCAACTGAAATCCCTCCCAAAGGGAGACTTTCTTCTTTCCTCCCCAAAGGGAGACTTTCTTCTTTCCTCCCCAAAGGGAGACTTCCTTCTTTGCCCAGTAATAATGCCAGTGCCAAATGAATTGAATCCCTTTCTCTCATCCCAATTCTTAAACTATACATTCAGCTTTCTGATCTTCTGGTTATTTCGCCCATTTGCATTTGACAGAATCAGATTCAGAATCAGAATTTACTGTCATGAAACTTGGTGTTTTGCGGCAACGTCATAGAGCAAATGTTCATATTATGAGCGATCTTACAACAATAATATAAAAAGTTAAAATAATAGTGCACAAAAAGTATGGGAGGTCTTTGGTTTATTGATCATTCAGGAATCTGATGGCAGCGGGGAAGAAGCTGTCCCTGTGTTGCTGAGTGCTCGTCTTTAGGCTCCTGTACCTCCTTTCCGATAGTAGCAGAGTGAAGAGAGCATGACCTGGGTAGTGGGGGCTCAATAACCTTGATCATCGTCCTTAAACAACCTTGTTCTCACCCTCAGAAGGTTGCCAGTCTTCTGATTCATCCACAAGTTTGTTCAGAAATTATTTTACGGAGGTGCTTCTGTTATTTCCATGAATGCTCTCAGGAGGCGAGGCCGAAGTGCCACGAGTCAATTATGCTCCAGCTGGGGCAATATTCAGGTAAGAGGAATACAACTTGAGAGATAGTCAGGCTGGTAGTAAAATGCTCACAACTAGGACTCAACTGAAACATTTTTTTTACCAGCAATGAGCATTTCTGAAACTTCCCATTAAACCAAGCCTGTGAAATTGGAGGTGCTATCAATGATGTTTTACTCTAAAGGAAAATGTAGAACACATTATTAAAGTGTAATGCAGTAGATTGTGAAGCTGTTTCGTGAACAGCATCTGGTATCTGATATTGAAATACATAAAGCAGCAGATGGTTGATAATGCATTTACGTACTATTTATGAGAATTTTTTTTTCTATTATAAGAAGCAGTTTAAATGGTTCAAGATATGATCTGCTGTGAAGTAAATGCATGTGACCTATCATGCAAAGCCATGTGGATCCTAAGGCTAAGCCATTATATAAAGTGAAAAATGGGTGATAGTTAAATTCTCTGCTGTTCTGAATGTAAAACCAAACCTCTGGCTTGAATTTAATAACCTTGAGAGGAATAGTCCAAGGTCTTTTGGGTTAGCATGACCGGCTGCTTTTATTGGTCGCTTATTTTATTTCCTCTCCTGTCATGGTCATTCATCTTAACATAATGTTCCTTATACAAAGGAAAGGGGAACTTGGGTGTGAAAATTTATGTTTAGCAATGGGATTTTGCTCAGGAGGCCTGATTATTTAATGTTTCTGACCTCCGCTGTGAAAATATTGAACATTTTAATCCAGGAGTTTGCCTAACGTAAGAGTTTCATGACCACCTCCCCCCTTCTCCCTCACATCTGCTTCAGTATGGTGGTATATCGTTGTCCCAATAGTTCACAATTACCATTTTCTTCATATTAGGTTTATTTCCCTCTATTCAGCTTGTGTGGTGCATTAAGATGTTTAGAATCGGATATATTTCAAAGCAGACTCGATCCAGATTTGCATGTGATTTGGGGCCACAGAGAGCCAAACACTTAGTTGAAGAAGTTACTAAGGAGAATTTTAAAGGAACGGAGAGAGAGAGAGTTAACTTGGTGGTGATGGGAATGGGAGATGATTTCAGAGAGAAAGCTCCAGAGCTTGTAGATCAGATAGCATTAGTGGTCGGGGAAGAGGCAGGATTGGACAATAGCAGGAGTCCTCAGTTTGTAGGACTGGTGAAGGTTATATGTGGATGTTAATTAGTTCCACTTACTATGCAACTCCACGCAGATGATCCTTCCTCCAATCTGATGATGATTGCATTTCATATGACCCTTGCCCAGCCTAAATTACGCAGGTGGCAATTTAATGGCAACCGATATAGATGTAAATTGTGGATCTCTGATAATATTGCCAAGAGTAATTTTCGAGCAACCTGGAGAGAACTCAGGTTCTCAGCATCTGCAATACTTCAAACATTTTATTTCTATTAACTTAAAGTGACTGTTAAAATGTACAAAAAAACCCAAGAAAATCTCAAAAGGTAAGATTATTTCCCAGGCTGCACAGAATTGCATAGAAACAATAAAAAACTTCATTGACGGAAAAAGAGTCTTTAAATTAATGAAAACAAATCCCATTGCTGAAAGTTTTATAGGAAGAAAGAAGTGGAAAAAGATCTTTATTTTATTTTAAATTATTTTGCTCAGTCACCAAGCTGATATTGCTTAATTTCAATTTAATTTTAAGGACAAACTGTGGAGTTATTCCAGTCTGAAGAACAAAGTGATTTACTTCCTCATTTGATCAATCTGCTGGAGTCACGTGAAATGTATTTGCATCTTTACAAGTAACAGCAGACGGGTGTATTTTGTGGACTTGGGTTGCTGATCACGAAATCTCCGTAACATTTTCCTATCATGCACCATTTTTTTAGATATAGCCTATTTTTGTGATTTTGTGATTTCCATGAAAGTGCAACATATCATTGAGAATTCATTTTCTGCATTTGCACTTGGACTTCTTCCCTGTTGATCTTGGTGCAGTCAGTGATGAACATGGTGAATGTTTTCACCAGGACATTATGACTATGGATAAACAGTATCAGGGCAACTGGAATCCATCAAAGCTGGCCGACTATTTCAGGACATGAGAGGCATCAGATAATGAGTACAAATGAAAATCAGTGTCAAAGCATTTTTAGTTCAGCATCATTATGCACCAAGACACAAGAGAAACTTGTCCATGAACTACTCTTTGCAGACGATGCCGCTTTAGGTGCCCATTCAGAGCCAGCTCTTCAGCGCTTGACGTCCTGTTTTGCGGAAACTGCCAAAATGTTTGGCCTGGAAGTCAGCCTGAAGAAAACAGAGGTCCTCCATCAGCCAACTCCCCACCATGACTACCAGCCCCCCCATATCTCCATCGGGCACACAAAACTCAAAACGGTCAACCAGTTTACCTATCTCGGCTGCACCATTTCATCAGATGCAAGGATCGACAACGAGATAGACAACAGACTCACCAAGGCAAATAGTGCCTTTGGAAGACTACACAAAAGAGTCTGGAAAAACAACCAACTGAAAAACCTCACAAAGATTAGCGTATACAGAGCCGTTGTCATACCCACACTCCTGTTCGGCTCCGAATCATGGGTCCTCTACCGGCATCACCTACGGCTCCTAGAACGCTTCCACCAGCGTTGTCTCCGCTCCATCCTCAACATTCATTGGAGCGACTTCATCTCCAACATCGAATTACTCGAGATGGCAGAGGCCGACAGCATCGAATCCACGCTGCTGAAGATCAAACTGCGCTGGGTAGATCACGTCTCCAGAATGGAGGACCATCGCCTTCCCAAGATCGTGTTATATGGTGAGCTCTCCACTGGCCACCGTGACAGAGGTGCACCAAAGAAGAGGTACAAGGACTGCCTAAAGAAATCTCTTGGTGCCTGCCACATTGACCACTGCCAGTGGGCTGATATCGCCTCAAACCGTACATCTTGGCGCCTCACAGTTCGGCGGGCAGCAACCTCCTTTGAAGAAGACCGCAGAGCCCACCTCACTGACAAAAGACAAAGGAGGAAAAACCCAACCAACCAATTTTCCGCTGCAACCGTGTCTGCCTGTCCCGCATCGGACTTGTCAGCCACAAATGAGCCTGCAGCTGACGTGGACATTTACCCCCTCCATAAATCTTCGTCCGCGAAGCCAAGCCAAAGAAAGAAACAAAGAAAATATGTGGTTGTGGAGGAAAACGTAGTCTCCCTGCCTTCTGGAATATTGTGGATTGTGGGTAGTTGCGTCTTCTCCCCCTGTCTGAAACTCATTCTGAAGTCACATCACTTGTCAATCAAGGTTGGACTTCGGCTATCCATTAATACACACCTTGCCGTTGACTAATTTAAATCACCATGGGTCATTATTGGCTAGATGCCCAGATCAGAACTGTATATAACAGCACCTTCTTTCTCTCTGCCTCGTAATCCAAGCCCCAGACATCACTCGATGCCAGACCACTACTGTGAACATCACTGGAAGTGTTGCAAGTAAGGTGTGCATTACATTGAAGCTGAGCAGTACTTGCAGAGAGCCGCACCCGTCTATCCATAGCGGGTGTATTTAAGTGTGTGCACATGAAAGTCCCTATCCGTAGAGAGTGTACTTAAGTATGTGAGCCTGTAGTAGACTATAGATGGCCAGTGGTATCACTGTCCAACCTAGGTCTGATGTGAATGTCTATATTGTTATTTAAGTAATATAGTAATTGAGTACCATTTGACGTTCTCCCCTGTTTGTCTCCTGTGTGTTAATTAAAGTTATGTGTGATTGTAACACTTGTGGACAGACTCGCATCTCTTTGAACCCACTGAACCTGATATTTTTATCAACATGACACATCCTAAATTCTATAAAAGTTCATTTAATATTTCTCCAACTTTCTACATGATACAGAAGATCTGAAATCATCTTTGTGTTCAACATGACGTTGTCTATCATAATCCCCATTTTTTTTCAAGAAGCAAACCTTTTGAAAAAAAAATGTCCAGTGTAATTTGCCACAGTGAGAATGAAAACAACTCCAGATTGAACCTCATTCGTCTGCAGGGGATGGTATGGGATTGAGATGTTTCTGAAGGACTAAAACTGGGGTGACTATGGGGATAAGCTGTAAAAAAGATCTCTGTTTAACAAATGAATGGGAGCAGTTAGAGGGTGATGATGTAACCAAAAATACAAAGATAAAAGCAGTTGCAAAATGCAAAGCAGCAGAACATGCCCAGCTTTTCATGCTTGGAATGTCCTCCACACCTAGAGAAAAGAAACACCAGCTAAAAAAACCGAACCAATATCACAGATGGATGACTGATCCAGACAGAGAAATCAAGTTTCCTGATGTGATAGAATTCCATATTAAGTACAATTTTAGTATATTGCCTGAATTTCATCTTATTCTATACTCAGAGTTTATTGTCATGAACATGTCACAAAATTTGTGGTTTGCCAGCAGCGTCACAATGCAAATATTGCTCTAAATTCCAGTTCAAAATAAATAAATGGTGCAAGAAAATAGGAGAAAGTGAGGTAATGTCTGTGGTTCATTCTCCATTCAGCAATCTGATGGCAGAGGGGAAGAAGATGTCCTTGTGCTGCTGGGGGCTCGTCTTCAGGCTCCTGTACTTCTTTGCTGATGGTAGCAGAGTGAAGAGGGCATGGTCTGGGTGGTGGGGGGTCCTTGAGGATAGGGGCTGCTTCTTAAGACGCTGCCTCTTTGATGGAGTGAAAACTGATATCCATGACATCATAAGCCAAGTTTACAACTCTCTGGGGTTTTCTCCTGTCTTGTGCCTTGACACCTCCATACCAGACAGTGATCCAACCCGTCAGAATGCTCTCCAATGTACACCTGTAGAAATTTTCCAGTCTTTGGTAATGTATTGAATCTCCTCAAACTCCTCACAAAGTATAGCCACTGGTGAGCCTTCTTCATGATTGCATCGGCATGGATGCTCCAGGACAGATCCTCAGAAATGTTGACATCCAGGAATTTGAAGTTCTTAACCTTTTCCATTGCTGATTCCTTGATGAGGACTGGTTCGTGTTCTCCTGATTTCCTTCTCCTGAAGTCCACAATCATACTTAGTTTTGCTGATGTTGAGTGAAAGGCTGTTGAATAGAAGGCAAATCAGATGGATCATGGATCATTTGTTCTGAAGAAGTCCTGAAGTATTAATTCTGTTTTTCTCTTTCCATACATACTACCTAAACCTATCATCAGGGCAAGTATATCTTTGAGTGGCAAAGTGGGACACACATCATCTTAATTTGTTACTCATTCTATGATCAATCAAGCAATTCTTCCTGATTTTTGATCTTATGTGTATTACAAGGGCAAGCTGGTTTTACACTCAGAAGGCATTTGGAATAAGTTTACCAAATTTATCTTCCTGCATTACTTTTTATGCACCAATGAAACCCCTGACATCCATCCCAATCCCTCATTTGCAAGATGTTACACTCCATGTATGTGCAGATCATGTGTGACAACAGGAAAGGATCTCTTCAAGGGCTTAATTACTGTCCCCATTGATATTGATTATAGTGAATGGCCAAACAGTAGCAGCACAACCCGTGCAAGAATAATCTTCAGGAGAACCATTTCAGCCAACCAAAATTAAAGATTTGACTCTCTGTACTGTTTGGGAGTAGCCCAGAGTCAACACAACATCAAGGACTGAAGGGCCTGAACTGTGCTGTCATGGTCTGTTCTATATGCTGGACTCAGAGGCTCTTTAGTAACTTACAAGGGACAAAAGATAGATCACTTAATTCAAATCAATGTTAATGCAGATTGTCTCAGCATTTTTCTTACTCTGCTTCCATCTTCAAGCAAATAAAAATCTTATAATTCCTAGAATATATCAAAAACATTGGGTGTAGATTCTTCTTCTTCTTCTTTGGCTTGGCTTCGTGGACGAAGATTTATGGAGGGGTAATGTCCACATCAGCTGCAGGCTCGTTTGTGGCTGACAAGTCCGATGCGGGACAGGCAGACATGATTGCAGCAGTTGCAAGGGAAAATTGGTTGGTTGGGGTTGGGTGTTGGGTTTTTCCTCCTTTGTCTTTTGACAGTGAGGTGGGCTGTGCAGTCTTCTTCAAAGGAGGTTGCTGCCCGCCGAACTGTGAGGCGCCAAGATGCACGGTTGGAGGTGAGATCAGCCCACTGGCGGTGGTCAATGTGGCAGGCACCAAGAGCTTTCTTTAGGCAGTCCTTGTACCTCTTCTTTGGTGCACCTCTGTCTCAGTGGCCAGTGGAGAGCTCACCATATAACAAAATCTTGGGAAGGCGATGGTCCTCCATTCTGGAGACGTGACCTACCCAGCGCAGTTGGATCTTCAGCAGCGTGGATTCGATGCTGTCGGACTCTGCCATCTCGAGTACTTCGATGTTGGAGAAGAAGTCACTCCAATTAATGTTGAGGATGGAGCGGAGACAACGCTGGTGGAAGCGTTCTAGGAGCCATAGGTGATGCCGGTAAAGGACCCATGATTTGGAGCCGAACAGGAGTGTGGGTATGACAACGGCTCTGTATATGCTAATCTTTGTGAGGTTTTTCAGTTGGTTGTTTTTCCAGACTCTTTTGTGTAGTCTTCCAAAGGCGCTATTTGCCTTGGCGAGTCTGTTGTCTATCTCATTGTCGATCCTTGCATCCAATGAAATGGTGCAGCCGAGATAGGCAAACTGGTTGAACATTTTGAGTTTTGTGTGCCCGATGGGGATGTGGGGGGGCTGGTAGTCATGGTGGGGAGCTGGCTGATGGAGGACCTCAGTTTTCTTCAGGCTGACTTCCAGGCCAAACATTTTGGCAGTTTCCGCAAAACAGGACGTCAAGCGCTGAAGAGCTGTCTCTGAATGGGCAATTAAAGCGCCATCATCTGCAAAGAGTAGTTCAAGGATAAGTTGCTCTTGTGTCTTGGTGTGAGCTTGCAGGTGCCTCAGATTGAAGAGACTGCCATCCGTGTGGTACCGGATGTAAACAGCGTCTTCATTGTTGAGGTCTTTCATGGCTTGTTTCAGCATCATGCTGAAGAAGATTGAAAAGAGGGTTGGTGCGAGAACACAGCCTTGCTTCACGCCATTATTAATGGAGAAGGGTTCAGAGAGCTCATTGCTGAATCTGACCCGACCTTGTTGGTTTTCGTGCAGTTGGATAACCATGTTGAGGAACTTTGGGGGCATCCGAGGCGCTCTAGTATTTGCCAAAGCCCTTTCCTGCTCACGGTGTCGAAGGCTTTGGTGAGGTCAACAAAGGTGATGTAGAGTCCTTTGTTTTGTTCTCTGCACTTTTCTTGGAGCTGTCTGAGGGCAAAGACCATGTCAGTAGTTCCTCTGTTTGTGCGAAAGCCGCACTGTGATTCTGGGAGAACATTTTCGGCGACACTAGGTATTATTCTAAAATCCTAGCGAAGATTTTGCTTGCAATGGAGAGCAGCATGATTCCCCTGTAGTTTGAGCAGTCTGATTTCTCGCCTTTGTTTTTGTACAGGGTGTTGATGATGACATCACAAAGGTCCTGAGGCAGCTTTCCTTGGACCCAGCAGAGCTTGAAAAACTCATGCAGTTTGGCATGCAGAGTTTTGCCGCCAGCCTTCCAGACCTCTGGGGGTCATGCCCAGCGCGGAATGCCACACTGACCACCGGCTGGTTCGCTGCAAGCTCAACCTTCACTTCAAGCCAAAGTCCAGGAACAGTAAAGCCCCCAGAAAGAGGTTCAATGTTGTAAACTTGCAGTCAGACGAAGTGAGAGAAAACTTCCAGGCAAACCTCAAAGCAAAGCTCGAGGATGCAATCCGCCTCACGGACTCGTCCCCTGAAACCCTCTGGGATCATCTGAAGACTGCAATACTGCAATCCACTGAAGAGGTACTGGGCTTCTCCTCCAGGAAAAACAAAGACTGGTTCGACGAAAACAACCAACAAATCCAGGAGCTGCTGGCAAAGAAGCGAGCTGCTCACCAGGCTCACCTTGCAAAGCCGTCCTGCATGCCTTCCGTCACGCATGCAGCCATCTTCAGCGCAAACTCCGGGAGATCCAAAATGAGTGGTGGACTAGCCTCGCCAAATGAACCCAGCTCAGCGTGGACATTGGCGACTTTAGGCGTTTTTACGAGGCTCTAAAGGCTGTGTACGGCCCCTCACCCCAAGTCCAAAGCCTGCTGCGCAGCTCAGACGGCAAAGTCCTCCTCAGCGACAAGATCTCCATCCTCAACCGATGGTCAGAACACTTCCAATCTCTTTTCAGTGCCAACTGCTCAGTCCAAGAATCCGCCCTGCTCCAGCTCCCTCAACAGCCCTTAAGGCTAGAACTGGATGAGGTCCTCACCCGGGAAGAGACATATAAGGCAATTGAACAACTGAAAAGTGGCAAAGCAGCAGGTATGGATGGAATCCCCCCCAGAGGTCTGGAAGGCTGGCGGGTGTAGATTAATGGAGTGTAAATTGGGTGGCATGGACTCGGAGACCAAAATGGCCTGTAACCCTGCTCTATATCTAAATTTAAATGTAAAAAAACCTGACCACACATCTTGTTCTCATTTTCTAGAAAGGTCGCTGTGATGAAAGGAGACTCTTTGTCTCAATCCACCATCGTTGGATTACCTTTACCATACTGAATAACTCTGCAAAAGAATGAATGTTTCCTATGTGACTCTATCCTCCAGGAATTATGGCACATTGCTTTTGATTATAATGTGGTCCAAAATGAATTCAAGCAGACTTTCATTTTCCTAATACTATATCCCTTGAATGGTTATGTGTTCCTTTTATACCACTTATTTCAGTGGTGCTGTGTCTGCTCTGAGGGTCAATAATCATCTCCACAATTATCAACAATGCAATTTCATAACTGTGTTATAAGATTTAAAAGCCCTCACTGCACCTGATTGTTGGCAAGATGTATCTGGTAGTTGCATCTCTGTGTTCATACCTAGGCAACATGGAATTGTTTCTTGAGTGAAATACGAACGTCTACAGATGCTATGATCGCAGTAAAAGCACACCAAAATGCTGGAGAAACTCAGCTGGTTTTTTCAGAGCCTTTAGGAGACAAATATATATTGCAGAGCTTCTAGGCCTAAACCCTTCTTCAAGGAATAAGCAGAATGCAGAGCTTCACCCGAGAAGATACTCAGCACCTGGTGATGTCTATAAATCACAGGCTTCAAGCAGTCTGTGGCTCAATCAATAACCACAAGCAGACACAAAGCTAGTAGTTAAAGGATTTAATATCCAGAAACATCGGGCATGTCTCTACATGCCGCTGGTCCAGGTCCAAGGCTGATATGGAGGGAGGAGACTAGGGCTATCAACCTTTATTAGGGGATCTTACAGGGAGGTGTTACAAAGATGGAGGCAGGCTAGTCGGTACAGTCCAGTGAGGTCACACCTGCACTACAGTGTTACACCACACAGTCATTGCATGCAAGGGATGTGCAACAAAGTACTAAACATGACTACTTTAAGACATTGCTATGTCCTAAATATTATGGTGCCCTGAAATGAGGAAACTATGTATCAAAAGTGTTGTAATTGTACAAACCAAAATGTATATAAATCACCTTAAATAAAATCTGGAATGTGCCCTTTAATCACATGTTAACTGTTTGATTACAAATTTAAAACTGTGGACCTCAGGGGCAAATAAAGGAAAAAAAGTGTCTGGTCCCAGACATTATGGAGGACACAGTAAATGTTCAATTTTCTGATTGCCCTTTCCTCTTCTGATTGAGTGTAAAGACAGAATTATGCTTCTACTCTCTTGCTTCATTCAATCTGCAATGGTGACTCTGACCATCCATATGTGTCCTACCATTTTATTTCTCCGTTCCTATCCTAAATAAACTCTCCATTTTTGGCTTCCCACAATGTTTCAACAAAATCTAATAAGGTTAGAAAAAAGGATAAATCTTATATTCCATGTAGGCACATTGCAATTCTCAATGCTTGATCTTGAACTGAACAATGCCCATCTTTTATTGTGTGTGTCGGAACCAATCAATATTGATGCAAGGTTATCCACTTGTAACATGAACTCATATTTTCCCGCTCCTCAGTTGCAGGTATCATCAAGACTTCTTCATGTAAAAAATGGTGAGAAACCTGAATTTTCTCTTTCAGAATGGTCAGTTAGAAATTGTGGAGGCCAGGAAAATTGGAAATTTCAGAAATTAGAGATTGGCTGATATTTGTCAGGCAATGTTATAAACGTTTCTGCAACAAGTTTTATTGATTGGGTTAAGATAAAGAATGCTTCTGGTTGAACTAGGTGGTGGGTCAGGCTCGAGACCTAGGTGCTCACTTCTGCTCCAATGTAAGTTTTTATTCAATCTGCTGATAATACTGGTTGGTATGGAAGAATACCATATGTAGAAGGGTATCTGGGCAGAGAATAACCCCAGTATTTATAGCAACCAAACCAGATTGAAGCATATGTGATGTAGCAACGCAACAATCTCATAAATAATGCATTTAAAAATCAGATTGATTAAAAATTAAACAAACAACGAGTGGATAGAGTGGTTATTATTTCACTGATTACATTTGTTCTCTTATTTAATGTTGTCAGGGTTCACCTGCTCCTCTGGCATTGGCACTGTGGTTCTCAACCTTTATCTTCTCACTCACCACTTTAAGTATTCCCTATGCCATAGGTGATTTGTGATTAGTAAGGGATTGCTTAAGGTGGTATGTGGATGGAAAGAACAGTTTGAAAACCTCTATTTGAATCGTACCTAATTGACTCATTATGTGCACAGTTTCATAACTCCCAAGGAAATGGGCCAATGACCATTTTTCTCAAGCAAAATAATTTCAGGAACAATTGGGTCTAGAGCAGTGATTCTCAACCTTCCCTTCCCACCCACATACCACTTTAAGCTATCCCTTACAGAGGACCGATGGAATAGGGATTACTTAAAGTGATATGTGAGTGGAAAGAAAAAGATTGAGAACCAGTGGGCTACAATTTCCTGATGGTCAGTCTGGACTTGTGAGAAGCCCAGGTATGATTCTTACTCTGTGTTGATCTCAGCTGGAAAAGCATTTCAATAGCCCTCAATGGACTTCAGCAAACTTGAACTGGGTTCAGTTGCTCATTTCCTAATGAGCTCTGCTAGTTTGTGTACATGCATAGTCACTAAGTATCGTTAAGATTACACTTGGCTGCTACATTCACTAGCTGGAGTGAAATGTGCAGGGTAGGATGCTACAAGGTGGCAAGACTTGTGGAATATGCTTCAAATGAAGCAAATAAGAGGAAACAAGAATATGTGGAAATGAGTGGGGAATTGAAGGAAGTGGGGTTTCTCTGCTATGAACAGCAGGAACAAGTCTGACCTGCAACTGAGTGAATCTGGATTAAAGGGACAAAACTACCATAAATACTTAGAAGTGTTGTCAACTTGTGTGATTGTGTGACATCAGATTTGTGCATAATCATAGAATGCCACTATGCAAATTCAGCCCTTCCTAAATTTATTTGGTTAACTTGTCACAAAATTTTAAGTAATTTAATGGAAAATGAACTATTTACTGAAGTCCTTGTGTTCCTTTCTGAGCTATCAGTTTCTGGCGTTCTGATTGATCTTGCACTGCATATTGGGTCGTGAAGGGTTTCATTGACGAAACAATGAACAATGATTGAAGTTGGCATTTGTAATACAGCAAGTACATGCTGTGCATCCCTAAGGAGTCTATTAATTAAATGGCTGTTCATAATAAAAATCCTTAGCCTATACTTTGTACAATGTAAGGCATGTATGCCTCGTCTCACTGCAGTGTGCGAGAGTGGGGGACTGTGCCAAATTTTGTTCTGTGAGACACAGTTACTCTGAAATCTTTAATGTGATGAAAAACGTAAGAAAAAAGTTATTTAGTGGATGTAAAATATATCTCAGGGGAGTAGGCCAGGGGAATGAGCAACAAAATACCTCTATTGTTACAACCGTTACTCATGATATCTGGCCACTGACAGATATTGGGGTTGTGCTGGTGTCATAGCTGTCACCCCCCCCCCCCCCCATGTCCTCTCTGGTTCTCTCTCTCTCCCTCATTTGTTTGAGACCTTCTCATTATCGGCAATGAACCACTTTCCGATCTTGCCATTCTGCTGTGTCTGAAGCGCTATCCAGATTGAATTCCCTATTGCCAACACAGTGATTTCAAACCCAATCTAATTTTTACATTATGCATGTAAAATAAGATTCTATTGCATTTCTAGCACAAGGAAGTTCTTAAAATTATACCATTGCCACTCAGACATGCTGAATACCTTTTTCTGAAGGAAGGTTTTTTTCTTGTGGCTATAGATTGGCCATCAAAACAGGCACAGGCTGTCATGGATAAGCACATATATGGAAGCCACTTGATACAGAGGTGTCCATCAAAAGCAGAAGGAATTCTCACTTACCCTTCACACAACTGAACCTCTGGCACAACTGCCAATCAAAATCACTGCTTGAGAATATCAGCTGTTTAGAAAGAAAGATTAATTTATGCCTGAAATGGCAGATGATTAACATGTTTTCAATTAGCTATCAACAAATTTATTGGGCAAAGTGAACCACAGCCAGACCCAAAGGAGATCAGTTAATGAACATAGCTAATGTACGACATTGAAGCTTCTGCTTGGTGAAAGTAGATAATGGCTGACTCCTTTGTCAGTCTTCCTCAAGCTTCCACCAATTTTTGTGTCATCTATAAACTTTCTATTATCAGACCACCTATTCTTCATTCAATTCACAAACAACGGAGCTCCTAGCAGTGATCCTTGCACAACCCCATTCACCACAACCTCCAATCAAAAAAACTCCCCTCGACCACAAGTAATTTGGATCCAATTTGACAACTCCCCATGAATTCCATGTGACTTAATCTTTTGGGCCAGACTACTATGAAGGACTTTGCATTGCCCATGTAGACAACATCCACTGCCTTACCCTTATCAATCATCTACAAGTTCAAACATATTTGTAAGGGTGGACCTCCCCTGGATGAAGCTGGGCTGACTATTCCTAAAAAATCCATGGTTTTTTTTTTCCTAATGTGAGTAAAATCTATCCCTAAGAATTCTTCTCTAATAATTTCCCCCCCACTGATGTAAGGCTCACCAGTCTCTCATTTCCTGGTTTGTCCCTGTTGCCCTTCTAAAACAAAAGAACATTAGCTATTCTCAAGCCTTCTGGTATTTTGCCAATGGATAAAGAGGATACAACGATTTCTGTCAAGATCCCAGCAATCACTTCTCTTGCTTCCCTCAGCTTTGTGGAATGGTTCCGATCAGGCCATGAAGACTTAACCATCTTAACTTTATTTTTAGGATACGCAACATATCTCCTTCTTAATATTGATATGCCCTAGAATATCACCATAATCCTCCCAAATCTCACCATCATCCTTGTCCCTGGTAAATACCAAGGCAAAGCACTAATTAAGGACCTTGCCCACTTCCTTCAGCTCCATGCACAAATTTCCCTCCTTTGTCCTTGGGTGGGCTTCCTTTTCCCTCTCAACCTCTTACTCTTATATATACAATAAATGCTTTGGGATTCTCCTTAATTCTGCTTGACAAGGACATTTCATGGCCTTGTTTAGCACTCCTAATTTCTATGCTTCCTTCGTATCCTCAAAGGCCTTATCCAATTTCAGCTTCCTGAATCCCCTTACACTGCTTCCTTTTTCTTTTTTATCATAATGGCCTGGCTTATTTCCTAGCTCTAGCTCTCACTGGTTTTTGGAAGGCCTATCATATAACCCCATCATTGGACATTTCCTGAGATCTATCTATATGGTCTCATTGATGAGCCCTCTAAGATGTCCTCTCTCAGTGACATTCTTTCTCACCAGAAATGCAACTCTGCAACTCTTTTTTTTCCACCCACCATCAGTCACAAATAAACAATCAAAACTATGGAACATTGACTGCCTCTCCTGCCCTTCTCTCAACCAGGTTTCTGTCATGGTTACGATATCATAGTTCCATGTATAATCCAGGTTGTAAACTTGTCTCCTTTACAAATCATAGCCCTTGCATTAAAATAATGCGTAGAATATATTCAGTCTGTCCAATAGGGAGGCATTGTTGTCATTAACTTGCAAGGATGCCTTGTGTCTGTAATTGTTTTGATACATTGCCACTCGTTATTTGTGTCTCCAGCTACGGATCCTCTGTGTGTACCCACGGTTTGCCTTCTGGATTGCATGGGAGAGTTCACCCCTGGCTGATCTTAGTGCCATCTTGCCTCCTGTTCTGAAGCCTGCATTTTGAGCTTTGAAAAATGCATGGACCTCAGTGTCCAACCATGGTTTCTGATTAAACCTGGCTGTGTAACAGGGCTCTGTGACATCCTCAATGAACTTGTGAATGCAGCCTGTCACTAAGCTGATGTGCTCATCAATGTTTAAGTGGCCATTGTAGGTGGACACCTCCTTGAAATAGCTCCAGTCTGTGGTCTCAAAACAGTAGTGCTGCTGCTGCCCACCCCCAACTCCTGGTCCTGGTCCTGATCTCCTGGGAAGTGTCTTTGCTCATTGTGCCAGCAGGCTGTATGCCGGTGTTAGCAGGACGGATATGTGTTCCGACTACCCAAGGTGGTGATAAATATAGCCTTGTATGCATCAGGGATGTTGGTGTCCATCTGATTTTGGGTGATCTCTCTTCTGGTGGCGAAGTTGACATGCTGTTGAAACCATGGTAGAAGAGTTTTCACATTGGCGTGGTTGAAATCGCCAGCTATGATCATATAATTGTCAGGGTGGGATGAATGGGTTTCACAGATGGCACCATAAATCTCCTTCATTGCTTCACCCTCATTTGCTGAAGGTGGACTGTAAATTGTGGAAATCAGTGTGGCTGTGAATTCCCTGGGCCGGTAGGAGGATCTCCATTTCACCATCAGGTACTTTATCTCTGCTAAGCAGGTGGTAAGATGCCTGTCTACTTACGACAGACAGTTCAAGGTTACCCAAATCAAGCAAATAAGACAGAAGAAGCAATTTGGAGACTTTCTCAGACTTTCCACTTGGATAGAGACCACTGTTGCTTTACTGAACTGTAAAACTATAACCAATTTCGATCCTGAAATATAGAGAATGAAAATAAGCAGGGAGCAGGTGAATCAATATCACAGCTTGGATCTGTGCAAAATCACCATGTGCTATTACTACAGTAAATCACACCTAGCCATGATTTATCTCTCCATTTACAAGTCTGACTCACTTGTGTAGATATTTATCGTACATCATGTCTGGCTAAAAGATAATCCATGGAAAAAGCAGCAATAGTTCACGGAATAAATTTACGGAATAAGGAAACTTTTTTTCTTTATTTGCCTCTGGGTGCCACAGTTTTAAATTTGTAATCAAAAAATTCATGTGATTAAACTGCGCATTCCAGATTTTATTCAAGGTTATTTGTACACATTTTGTTTTGAAATTACAGCACTTTTTAAACATAGTCCCCACATTTTAGGGAACCATAATATTTGGGACATAGCAATGGCATGTACAGTATATTAAAGTAGCCATGTTTAGTACTTTGTTGAATATCCCTTGCATCCACCAATTTCGATCCTGAAATATAGAGAATGAAAATAAGCAGGGATTCATAGACATCACCAGGTGCTGAGTATCTTCTCTGGTGATGTTATGCTAGGCCTCTTCTGCAGCCATCTTCAGCTCCTGTTTGGTTCAGGGGCTTGTCCCCTTTAAGTTTTCTCTTCTGCACATGGAAGGCATGCTAAATTAGATTTAAATCAGGTGTCTGACTTGGCCATTCAAGAGTTTTCCAGTTTTTAGCTTTGAAAAACTCCTTTGTTGGTTTAGCAGTATGTTTGGGATCATTGTTTGGCTGTAGAATGAAGCACCGTTCAATGAATTTGGAGGCATTTTCTCAAACTTAAGCAGATAAGATATTTCTATACAACTCAAAATTCATTTTGCTACTGTTATCAACAGTTACATCATCAAGTGCGCCAGTACCTGTGCCAACCGTACATGCCCAGGCCATTACACCCCCACCACCATGTTTCACAGATGAGGTGTGTGATAGTACAGATTCTATCACCAATGTGTGTATGTACAGATGGTAGTGTAGGATGACTGTGATTGGCTGAGAGCATAGCCACGCCTACTGGCAGGTCTTAAAGGGTTGCTCCTAGCCAGACCAGGTCATTCTGGACTGGTCGACCTACATATGATACGCTCCAGTCTTCTAGTCAATAAAACCCTTGGTTTGGATCAACAAGCCTTTGATTCTTTTGACGTGCTCTACAAGGTGGTATACTTTGGATCTTGGGCAGTTACTTAACACATTCAGACTTTGCTCTTGACATCACTCCGATACAGGCTAATCTTGGTTTTATCTGTCTACAAGTCCCATTCCCAGAATTCTATACTTCTTGGCAAACTGTAATGTGGCCATCCAGTTTCTGTGGCTAACTAATAGTTTGCAGTGAAGTGTCTGCATTTCTATTTTGCAGACAGTAATCAATGATGCATCCACACCTGCCTCCTGAAGAATGTCTCTGATCTGTCAGACAGATGATTGGGGATTTTTCTTCATTATGATGAGAATTCTTCTGTCAGCAGCAGTGAAGATCTTCCTTGCTCTACCAGTCCCTTTGCGATTACTGAGCTCACCAGTACCCTCTTTTTTTTAAATGATGTTCCAAGCAGTTGATTTTGGTCACCCTAAGGTTTGGGCGATTTCTCTTACTGCTTTTTTCTTGTCATTCAGCCTCATAATGACTACCATTGGCACAACTTGGGTCCTTGTGTTGAAAAATGGTAACTACAGACTCCAAAGGTGATCAAACATTTAGAGGCAAGACTAGCTCTCTTATACCTTCACCAATGAAGCAATTAAATAAACCGGAGTACTCAAAAACACCTGAATCCCAAACATTATTGTACCCTGAAATGGGGGCGGGGGGGGGGGGAATTATGTGTAATTCCTATATGGTTAAACCAAAATGTATACAAATAACCTTGAATAAAATCTGGAATGTCCACTTTAATCACATGTGGATTGCACAAGGGCAAATATAGGAAAAAAGTGTCTTTGTCCCAAACATTATGGAGAGCATTGTTTATTCATATTTCAAACTCATTGGAGGTGTGGTGCATCTCTGTCTAACCTCAAACAGTTTAATGTAATGGATCTTCCTGTCCACAATACTGTGGGATAACTTTACCCAGAAGGATTGCAGTGGTTGAAGTTGGTGGCTTACCACACCTTCACAAAAGCAATTAGGGATGGACAATAATGTGGGCATTTATTGCCCAGGTCCTGGAAATTCATTTTTAAATAATCACTAATTATTTATTATATATTAAACAGGTAATTGATGTAAATAGTTTTTTTAAAGAATGGCTGCGCTGCTGGAGCTACTGTAATGGCAGCACTGCCGCTGGTGTGGACCTGAGAGCGGAGACACAGCACTGCCCGAAGGGTTCAGTTAGCTGGCCCTAATGCCGGTGGCTCTGTGCAGTCATCAAAAGGCCTGTTAGAGGAGTTGATTGTGTTTTTAAACTAAAATCCTGCAGCCATGAGCGCCTGAGCTCTGCAGAGACCATGAGGAGTTGCAGATTCTGGGGAGCTGCGGACTGGTGCAGGTTGCCAGAAATGGGGAGAACACCTCCCAACAAGAAGAAGAAGTAGAGCAGACAGTGACCATGGTGGCAGACCAGCGAGGGACTCCGTGACTAATGAACCCACACTGACTGCAGGAGACTTGGTCAGCAGACTCACATGGCCTGTGGGTTGCTGGAGACTGGCTCGTGGGAACCAGGTACTGGAGTCGGGATTTGAAATGGTGCTGAGGGCAAGAAGGACTCCCTAAGGGGCTTGGCTGCTGATGGCTTCCAGATCATATTGGAGGCCTGGACCTGGAACTCGGATCACTGATGAATCAGACAGGAGTCTGTGCAGCTACAGAGGCCGGGCGAACCTAAGGACATTCAGTGTCTCTTAAGAGGCTCTCTTTTAGTTCTCATAAGGGATGCCAGGATTCTTTGCTCTTAGGGCAGGCAGAAGACAATTTTGTGTAAATATTACATGTTCTGAACTATTACATGACAATAAAGGAATCTTTAATCTTGAAAATTAGAAAAAGAAGCAGGTGCATTCCATAAAGCCAGTGGTTTTCATCCTTTTTCTTTCCACTCACATCCCACCTTAAGCAATTCCAAAGCCACTGGTGTTCTGTGATTAGTAAGGGATTACTTAAGGTGGGATGTGAGTGGAAAGAAAAAGGTTGAAAACCACTGCATTAAGCCCTTTGAGTCTGCGCTGACATTATCAAGGCTTATCTTCCAGCACAACTTTAACTTTCCCACATGAATAATTTAATTAAGTATTTCTTAAATGCTCCTAGTTTCCCTGAGCATAGAGAGCAAACAGTTGTATTATTCACTAACCAATCATCAATCAGCTGCTTTGTATCAATTCCAGGAACTGCATACCCTAGCAACATCTAACCTACTGGAAAACTCATGCATGTTAAAACCCATTTTTATCTTTTAATCCATATTTATTTACAGATGATTACTTTTAATTTAGCATTTTCCCCTGCATGCTAACTTAAACTATGTGTGGAAAAACAGAGAAACATTTTAAATATGTTGTCTCGACCTGGCCACAGGCAAGATACTGGCCGATTGGAGAAAGGCAAATGTAGCCCTCTTGTTTAAGAAAGTTAATAGAGAGAATCCAAGGAAGAATTATAGACCCGTGTAGTTTGTGAACTATTCTTAGGAACAGAATTTTCAAGCATTAAGCAAAGCAGAGTCTTCTCAGGGAAAGTCAGCAAGGGGCAGGCCGTGCCTCATGAACCTAATTAAGTTTTTTGACGAGGTGACAATAAAAATGGAAGGTAAGATGGATGTGGTGAATCAGGATTTTAGTAAGGCATTTGACAAGGTCCCCCACGGTAGGCTCATTCAGAAAGTCATGAGGCATGGGATCCACGGAACGTTGGCTGCATGAATTACTTGCCTGAAAAAGGGAGAGGGTGTTAGTTAGTAAATGGAACATATTCTGCTTGGAGGTCGGTGACGACTAGTTTTCTGCAGTGATCTTTTCTGGGACTCCTGCTCTTTGTGATTTTCATAAATAAATTGAATGAAGATGTAAAACATTGAGTCAGTAAATCTGTGGATGACAGGAAGGTACGAGGCGTTGTGGATGGTATAGAAGTGGTCATACATTTCAACAGGTTATGGACAGGATGCAGAGTTGGGCAGAGTAGCAGATAGTGTTCTATCCAGATAAGAGTGAAATTCCATGCTTTGGAAGGTGTCAACTTGAAGGTAGAGCATGTGGTTTAGTAGCAGATTCTTCAACAGTGCAGAAAAAGAAAGGGATATGGGGGACCGAGTTTGTAGCTCCCTCAAGGTTGCCACACAAGATGGTTAAGAAGGGATATGGTATGCTAGCTTTCATTAGACAGGGTATTGATTTAAGAGCCATGAAGTATGTTGCAGCCCTATAAAACTTTGGTTAAACTCCAGGGAATTTTGTGTTCATTACTGGTTGACTCGTTACAGGAAGGATGTAGAAGCTTTAGAGATTTACCAGGACATTTCCTGATTGGCGAACATATTGTTGTCCGAGTTAAGGCTTTCCTCTTGGAGTGACGTAGGATGAGAAGTTACTTAATAGAGGTATATAAGATTATGAGAGTTATAGATAGGGTGAATAGCCTTTTTATCTGGGATGACAGTAGTAAATACCAGAGGTTTTTTTATACAAAATGTGGTGGATGTGGAAGGTAGGGAAGGATTAGATAATTGTATTACAGGTTTAGATAGGTAGATAGAACATTGTGGGCTGAATGGCCTAGACTGTGTTGTTATGTTCTCTGTTCTAATCTTATACAAATACTCTCTGGATATGAAGCACATTTCTTCACCAATTTTAATCTGTTTTAATCTCATACAAATTCTCTCTGGAAATGAAGTTCATTTCTTCACCAATTCCCACTTTCACCAAATACTTAACTTTACGCTCATGCAACAATATTTTTCAGAAGCTCTGCACTCTTGGAGAAATCTCCTTTTGTACAGTTTGAGTCACATTCAAGTTATACTAGAATCAAAGTAACTTTACCAAGTAAAAATCAAAGTGGCAACATCACAATTAACACTGAGGATAACAGCATTCTGTAGAGTTCAAATTTATTGTCAGAGTACATACATGATATCCATTCAACCCTGAGATGCTTTTTTCCTGTGGGGCAGGCAGAATTTCTCACTACTGGTAACTGCAAACTGTACTCAAGAAGCAAGAAATGTAAACAAACTGACTGCAATACAGAAGAAAATATTCAGTAATAAATAATGAGCAAATTAAGAGGTCTTAAATGAGTTTCTGATTGAGTCTGTTGTTCAGGAGTCTGATGGTTGAGGGGTAGGAACTTTTCCTGAACCTGGAGGTATGAGTCTTGGGCATCAATATCTCTTTCCTGATGGCAGCAGTGAAAAAAGAGCAAGTCCTGGGTGGTGTGGACCCTGATGATTGGTGCTGCTTTCTGATGGCAGCGTTCCATGTCAATGTTCTCGGTGGTGGGAAGAATTTTGCCTGTGATGTACTGGGCTGTGTTCACTACCTTTTGCAGGGCTTTATGTTCAGAAGTATTGGTGTCCCCATACCAGACCATGATGCAGCATACTTTCCACTACAAATCTGTAGAAATTAATCAAGGTTTATGATGGCATACTGATCCTCCACAGCCTCCTGAGGAAGTAGAAGTACTGATGTGCTTTCTTCATGATGACATTAGAATGATGGGTCCAGGAAAAGACTTCCGAGATAGGAACTCCCAAGAATTTAAATTTGCTCACCCTCTCCAACTCTGATCCCCCAATGATCACTAGATTGTGCAGCTCTGGTTTTTCTTTCCTAAAGTCTACAATCAGCTCCTTGATTTTGGTGACAATGAGTGCAAGGCTAAATATCTATTTTAGTTAAATGATGGCTCAGCAAAACTTACATATCCAGTATTTTTTTTAAATTTAGATATACCGTACGTAACAGGCCATTTCGGCTCACGTGTCCATTCTGCCCAATTTACACCGAATTAACTTACACCCCTGGTATGTTTCGAACGATGGGAGGAAACCGGAGACCCTGGGGAAAACCCACGCAGACATGGGAAGAACATACAAACTCCTTACGGACTGCACGGGACCTGAATCCCTGGCGCTGTAAAGGCGTTGTGCTGACCATTATGTCAACCGTGTTTCCCTTTCTATTTTTATTTCCTATTTCCTGCATCTGCATTTTTAAAATTTTCAAAGTTCAGAATTATTTGCAGATTGTACAATAAATGTACTTCATTTGCCATTTAAGATATTAATATATCTACTGTAGTTATTCTGTACTTATGTTCTCAATTAAAATGCAAATTTGTAACCAATAGACAGTTTTCTTTTTAAAATATTTTTTTACTGAGTTTAATATTAATCTACAGGCATAATCATCTAGAAATAGCATAACAGGTCGTATCAGATACATATCACACATCTTAAGACACCTAATCCTATTACATATTAGTTAGCGGTTAATCCATTTCTCATAATGTGTCCAATATAATATTGAATGAAAATTAAATGGAACAAAATTGAAAACCCCTTTACATAGATGAAGATATAATTTCATCTTATTTGTTGATATGATCTATGATAACCACACATATGCTCATTTATTTATTTACGTACGTATTTATTCTTTAAAAAAAAGAAAAAAGGAAAAAAAAACCCCAAATTA
Organism: Narcine bancroftii; assembly: GCF_036971445.1. Classification (NCBI taxonomy): domain Eukaryota; kingdom Metazoa; phylum Chordata; class Chondrichthyes; order Torpediniformes; family Narcinidae; genus Narcine; species Narcine bancroftii. The sequence continues at coordinate 28,699,315 of NC_091480.1, read as the reverse complement.
ATATAACTAATCCAACCCCCCCTCCCCAACCAAGGTTAATGTAGAAATTGTAAAGATATGGATCAAATAGTGACCTCCAGACCACAGATCGAGAGCCCCAGGAGCTTCAAACTTCTTAAATCTGCCAATTGTGATAAAAGTCCATGTGCCCCTGGGCCCCACTTTCTATCTTCAATGTTGTATCCAATTTTCTCCAAACCAATAGACAGATTTAAGCTATTTATCTTCTTTTTGTTATGTGAAAGGTCTGTTACAGGAATGTTTTGTCTTTGAGGTATTTAATCTGAACTGCTTAATTGATGATGATTCAAATTTACTCATTTTCATTCGCATCTTTCTAATTTAGTCATTATAGGTGTCAAGACTTTTGCCACATTCCTCAGCCAATATTTGTCTGGGCACCACAACCCACAATCGTTTTTATTTTCCATCATCCTGCTTCAAAAGGCACAACACCTCCAATGTATTAATATGTTAATTATACCATTTTGAAGTTCAAGATACATTTTTCATTCAAATCACTTGGTAGCTGGAAGTTCTACTCCAGCACTGTTGAAGTAGAGTTCTGGATTTCTAAGTTTTAATTATTTATCGGTTATGAATAATTCAAAATGAGCTTTCTTTATTGCATTTTTGGCAGAACCCTTATGAACTTCCTTTCAAGTACTCACATTAGAGAACTGAATTCCTGCTTCAATTCTAAATCTCAAACACTCCTTAGAAAAGCCTTCTCTAGGTCCACTTTGCTCCTCTCTCTCCGGTTTCAACCAAACGTCAACTGTGGCTCTCACTTCCATAATTCCCCTGACCTGCTGAATTGTCACTACCAGGTCCCTCTCAGTATATCTTGAATTGCACTCTTTAGCTTCTTAAGGAATCCTAGGCAACACAAGTTAAATGCACTCACTCATGCAGTAGCTCTTTAGATGCTGATTTAACATGCTGTCTGATTTTAGAATTGAATGAGACTGATACTTCATCACAGGACTTGGGGTTCACTGTTTAGTTGGTGTCACTGCATAACAGCTTGAACTGTCCACCTTAGCGAATATTAGATTCCATATTTGAAGGAAGTCAAGAGACGATCTGCTGGATCAGTTCACCTTGTTCCAGCATTATCTTATTTGGAGTAAGCCTATGTGTTGTGTGGGGAAAAAAAATTCCCCTGTGCCTAATTCCCAAACATATTAACTGGAGATTCAGTGAACCTTTGCTGAGTGCAATTTGGTTGTCGTTCTTCCTCACATTATAGCAATAACTGTGAATCAAAAGTTATTAATTGCATACAGAACCTATTGGGGCATCTTGAGAAGAAGATAAGGCAGTGAACCAGTGCAAATTCTCTCTATGTGTAACAGAGCATGGTAACAATCAAATGCCTTAATATACTGCTTAAACCAAAACACTGGATTCAGCTACAGAATTGATCTCCCCAACATCAGTAAGAATTTCAGAAAGTCTTGCAATAAAAATACTATTTGAATTGTAGGTCTTCCTAAATTCCACGCCCTGCAAATAATGTTTGTTACATGACATTGTAAACCTGTCATAAATCAATGCCTCCTTCAAGTCATTGTTATCAATATATTTTAAAATCTCTACCATTAAGTAGATCTATTGTAATATATCCCAAAGTTTTTCTGCTCCAGTGTGCCGGTCACTCCTGGCATTAGTCTGAAAGGGTTGGTAACTGAACATTACAACCAGACTCAGCAGATCGCTATCTATAGACCGTGAACTATCCATGAACAGTTTCATTAATAATCCTCCAAGTGCCATTACATCTTCAAGTCATAATTCATATTCACTCTATTAGATTACTCTGTTTTTACTGATTCTATTACTGTTTGCTCTTGCAACTTACAAAAGACAGGCGCATGCTCATGTGATGCTCATTTTGTGCGCAATGATCTAATTATGAGATACTTCACTGATAAGTTAGGCTGGTTGATATATCTGGTCTCTATGGCAAACCATTTTGCCCCTGTTCAACCCTAGGCGTGCTGTCTTCAGATAAGGCAAGGGAAGCAGCAACAGGGCATGATACAGGAAATATCAATTTGGATTCCAATTCCTGATTACATCCTATAAGTCTTCCTGGAAAATGCAAGGTGCATGGCAGTGTCAAGTTTCACTGTCAAGACTAAATAGTAAATAGCACCCATGGCATTGTTAGTCAGGATGATATACTAGAGGGTACTGGGCATATGAAGAAGGAGATGAGAAGGACCAGTGTAAATTGGCAGAAGAAACATGCTGCCACTCAAACTCTCGACATGCAAATGTGTCATCATTCTGAAGTAATTCTAAAATATTTACTTTGCAGTGTGTGACAACATTATCTTACACTTCGTTGTGATTTGAGTTAATAATCAGCGCGTGAAATAGCTGTCTAAGTGCTCCAAGATCGATCCTGACCACCTGTGCTCTCAGTGTGGAGTTTGCACATTCTTTTTGGCAGTATGGGTTTAACACAAGCACTGGCATCACTTGGGGGTGGGGGGGGGGGTGTGGACCGCACTGGGTGACCCCATCAGAGGGGGTGACACCAAAATGACTCTCCATCAAAGTTTTGTGCAGTGTTTCAGCAGAAATGTTTTATTGTTTCTAAAAATATCCACGTAGATAGTTATAACAACAAAAACATTTTTCGTAAGTCGAGTTTACATGTATCAATATACCAACAAGACTAAAACGCTTTGCTAATTTACTTTTTGAACCTGGTCAAAGCCCCAGTTTTCTTTAAGTAAAAAAATAGTGACCTGAGTATTCTGTTCACCTCTCCTCTTCTTTCCTTCATCGTGCCATGCTTTTTTTTTAAAAAAAAGTTTGATTGGCCATGTAGAGAGTTAAAAGCAATTGGTGGGATCCATTTCAGACTTTCCACCGGTGTGAAATATTATCAGCTGCAGGGCTTTGAAGTTATTCTTAATATCTAAGCAAGGACATGAACAACTAAGGCGTCATCTCTTTGAAAAGTAAAACTTTATTTACGAAATATATATATCAATTTGATGCTGTTAAAAGCAATCGATTTTTCTCTCTAGAAATGGTTTAATTAGAACACAGTTTCCCTTTAACATTCCCCACTTGAAGAAACAATCCAGTCGTGACCTGCAGATGTTACAGGAGACTTGCTGTTTTGTTATCTTTAATATTCTATATTTAATTGAACATATAAATATTCGCTTTAATAGGCAAATGAGCTTTAGGACTTTTTGTTTGGCTGCAGCCGCCTGCCGGCACGCATGATCCCTGCTTCATTAGAAAGGAATAAGGTTGGTGAGGGATTGCAGGGAGAGTGTTCTTCTGTGTTCAGGTTCTCCTCTGAATCCGCCCGAGGATGAGAGAGCAATGTGAGTTTGAACGCCGTGCTATGTGAGGAGACCCCCAAAAAGGGAAAGTCCTCCTCTTTGCTTTGACTGCACCTATGCTACGAAGTGAGGTGAGCAACCTGTTGTGTTTAGACCGGCTGACGAGATACACATCCAGCCAGCCAGAGAGAGAGACATTCACACAGGACAGGCGGAAGGGGCAGATGGACGGACCGAGTTAAAAGGTAAGGTGTTTTATTTTGGTTCGGATGCGATGTCCCTAGCGAGGGAGGTTATAAAAGCGAGGAGGCTGAGTGATGGGAGAACACATCTGGCGATCGAGCAGCAAGAAGTGGTGTTGGGGATCCGTGGGCAGAGACACACTGACATGTTGAGGCGCTGACATTTTGTTTCCAGCCTTGATTTATATGGGTGGGAACAGCAAACTGTTCTTTGCATCTTTCAGTGAGCAAGAAGTACAGGGCTTTTGCATGAATTTATCCGTCACGCTTACCAAACCAAGGCATTTCCTCTTTCTCCTCAAAATGAGGATTTTGTAAGAGATTCTCCATTGACCTGCGGGCAGATTGACAGATTGTAACATGTTTCCAAATACTTATCTTAAACATACCTCCCTCGACGTAGAAATGCAGTGTTCGTCTCATTGTCAAATGGGAATGCTGGGGTTGTTTCCCCCCGGCGATATTAGTTACATTGAACGGGGCGTGCGGACCTGGTAACACCGGTCTCTGCCTCTTCCTGAGACCTGATCCTGACGCTTTCGTCGTTAAAAGATGTGTAAAGCCGCAAGTTTCCCATTTCATGCACCCTCCGAGCCCTCTCGTAGTGATTCCCCTCCCCGGGGGAGAGACTCGCAGTATGACAAATGGTTAAAGTTCAAATCGATGTAATAAACTTGAAAGAAATCATGTCCAGCTCCGCTGAAATTAAATTGAAGAGCTGGAGGAACCAGAGGCAGAGAGACACGGACAATAGACGTTTTGAGAAGAACGAGAGCCCCCCCACTTTCCCCTCTCCCCCGCGTCGCCCCATAATTTCAGAGCAGCTCCCGAAGGACGTGCTCGGAGGGGAACTGGGTTAGAACGGTATCGGATTCGAATGGGATTCGGCCAGGATCATTAACAAGCCGCTCAGTTATTTAATGAAACCAGGAACAAAACCATTCCTATGAGGCTGAAATGACTGCAGAGAACTAACGCCTTGATTGTGAATAAGCTCATTGCTTACAACGGTCACAACAATAAACCAACATTGATGGTGGTAGAGACACCCTCTGGCTTCTTAGAATAATCAAGAAATGTTTAAAGGTTTGCGTGGTTTTGTTTTTGTTTTATATTTGCATTGAAATATTCCCTATCCATTAGATCCAGTGAGATTATGTTTCCCAGATAAAGTATCATAGACCACTACAGCACAGTACAGGCCCTTCGGCCCTTGATGTTGTGCCGACCCTTCCTAAAAAAGTACTAGACCCTCTCCACCCCACAACCCTCTATTTTTCTTTTATCCACGTGTCTGTCTAAGAATCTCTTAGATTGTGTTTCAGCTTCCACCATCATCCCTGGCGAGGCATTCCAGGAACCCACAACTCCGTGTAAAAATAAAAAGGTAACTTCAATCCCTTAACTTTGTACATATGTATCAATCAATCATTAGCTCTTTCCCACTGGCATTCCTGTTGTGCAGTTTCCATTGGGTCACCCTTAACTGGGACACTAATTGCTTTTCCACTGAACACATCTCACCCCCAGGGATCAATGTTACACCTTCCACAGGAAATGGGTGGCTTTCTGCTGTCCCTTTTCCACTGGTTTTATCAGCACACTGGCATCAGCAAATGGCGGGAATATGAGCAGGGGTAGAGGTGGTTAATCCCCGGCATGAAATGACATCGTTTGACGCAGGTGTTCGGACAATGTTTCTTTTCCACTGGACGCTGTCTCATTAAATTCCCAATTAATTCCTGGGACAGGGTGCCAGTGAAAAAGGGGCTATTGTATACAGCATAAATTCGTCAGATCAGGCTCTTGGGGAAGGTAGTCAAATTGTAAGGTGCTACCCTCACAACTGTCGAGGTTAGCAAGAGTTCTGACTAAAGCCAGTGGACATTGTGAAACCAGTGGCCTTCTTACATTGGACACTTCATCTCTTATTTTGGTGACTTACTTCGCCTAACTAATCCAGGCATCTATCCGTCAACAAGCTTCACTAAAATTTCTAACCTAGTTATCGACCAGTGCTTTTTTTTTTGAGAATTAGTAATACAACATTGGCCTTAAAGCATTTTGGCATTTCTTGAACTCATGAAAGAGATCCTCAGTGTTGAATCCCTTTCAAGGTAGCAAGGCTGCCACTGGGCTGTTTGAATGTAAGCGGTAGAACTGGATAATTTGCTAGAGAAAAATATAGAAAACAGGCTCTAACATCACAAGCTAGAGGAACTCGGTGGGTGTGGCAGGATCCATTCGGCGTTTCGGGTCAGGACCCTTAATCAAGATTGCAAGTTGAATTAGATGGGGGGTGAGGTGATCTGAAGCATTCACTTTACAAATTACCTCATTGATTGGATTGCAGAGGATTAGCTTTTGCTTATTGACCAGATTGGCAATTTTCCTCCAACAGATGATACTTGACTCAGTGAGTGTCCCTCATGGAGCAGAGTCCCATACGGTTCAGCTCCTTGGTAAGAACTTTGTGGTGGTACACCACCAGCCTACTGCAGGGGGCAACCTCTGTACCTGCAGGAGAGTAAGGGGACAGGATAACACCTGGCCGGCTGCCAATCAGTCGGCCTGAATGGATCGAGCCCCACCCGGTTGGGTGTCAATCACCCTCCGGGATATAAGCCTGTGCCGGCCTCCCGAGGCCTCACACTGAGTTGCTGCAGCCACAGCCAGCCTGGCTCTGTGGAGGTTTTTGTGGATTAAAGCCTGTTGTTCAGTCTTTACCTTCTGTGTGTCTGATTATGTCTAACAGCGCACCACAGGCTACCATCATGCTGCAGAAGGAGGTGGATGACCGTGTCAGGGTTGGACCAAAGTTAGTGTGCGATAGGATTGGACTCCCTCTGTGTGCGGTATCTGACTGGAAAGTCTTCCTTGTCGCTAATTTGGAATTCTGTTGAGAGGCATTCTGCCAAATAACTTTGATAGTCAACTTGGGAACTATCAGGTATAACCTGCACAAACATTTCATATGGTATTGCAGGGTCCAACTGAATGTACCACTGGGAGTATGACAGGGAACTGACGGCCAGGGACTCTGGGAGAATAACCTGACGGCCAGGGACACCGGGAGAATAACCTGATGGCCAGGAATTCTGGGAGAATAACCTGACAGCCGGGGACAACGGGAGCATAACCTGTCAGCCGGGGACTCCGGGAGCATAACCTGACAGCCGGGGACTCCGGGAGCATACCCTGACAGCCGGGGACTCCGGGAGCATACCCTGACAGCCGGGGACTCCGGGAGCATACCCTGACAGCCGGGGACTCCGGGAGCATACCCTGACAGCCGGGGACTCCGGGAGCATGCCCTGACAGCCGGGGACTCTGGGAGCATACCCTGACAGCCGGGGACTCCGGGAGCATACCCTGACAGCCGGGGACTCCGGGAGCATACCCTGACAGCCGGGGACTCCGGGAGCATACCCTGACAGCCGGGGACTCCGGGAGCATACCCTGACAGCCGGGGACTCCGGGAGCATGCCCTGACAGCCGGGGACTCTGGGAGCATACCCTGACAGCCGGGGACTCCGGGAGCATACCCTGACAGCCGGGGACTCCGGGAGCATACCCTGACAGCCGGGGACTCCGGGAGCATACCCTGACAGCCGGGGACTCCGGGAGCATACCCTGACAGCCGGGGACTCCGGGAGCATAACCTGACAGCCGGTGACTCCGGGAGCATAACATGACAGCCGGGGACTCTGGGAGCATAACATGACAGCCGGGGACTCCGGGAGCATAACCCGACAGCCGGGGACTCCGGGGGCATAACCCGACAGCCGGGGGCATAACCCGACAGCCGGGGGCATAACCCGACAGCCGGGGTCATAACCCGACAGCCGGGGACTCCGGGGGCATAACCCGACAGCCGGGGACTCCGGGGGCATAACCCGACAGCCGGGGACTCCGGGGGTATAACCCGACAGCCGGGGACTCCGGGAGCAGAACCCGACAGCCGGGGACTCCGGTGGAAGAACCCGACAGCCGGGGACTCCGGGGGCAGAACCCGACAGCCGGGGACTCCGGGGGCAGAACCCGACAGCCGGGGACTCCGGGGGCAGAACCCGACAGCCGGGGACTCCGGGGGCAGAACCCGACAGCCGGGGACTCCAGGGGCTGAACCCGACAGCCGGGGACTCCGGGGGCAGAACCCGACAGCCGGGGACTCCGGGGGCATAACCTGACAGCCGGGGACTCCAGTTTGGGAACCTGTGCTTCACAGATGGAGAAGTGGAAGTTCCTTTAGGGAAAGCTTTGGTTTGGCCACAAACATTATAAAGGCTCACTGACTGTGCCAAATGTCTTGCTAACAAAAATTAATGTCATCTGGCGAGATGGAGACTGAGCTTCTTAATTGCTCTTCTATGTGGCAATTAGCTCAAAGAAACTCCCTAAAGTGGAAATGATTTGGAAAGCAGCTCAATAAATAAGGGCGGATATTAAATGCTTTGAATTAACAATTCAAAACAAAAGAAAAAAATACTTCAACCACAGAGTCGGATGATCTATGTAGTGTTCCTTCATTACAATGGGCAGGTAATTGGTGCAGTACGTTATGGGTGGGATGATCTGAGAGCATGATCCAGTTAACTCACTGAATGACAGCAACCCAGGCTCCAATTTGGATGCTGTCTGCAAGGAGTTAGTACATTCTCTCCATGGCTGCATGGGTTTCCTCTGGGAAACTGTGACACTTAGAAAGAACAAAATGGCATGATGCTCTTAGTTCAATATGCCTTAAGCAACTGCCAAAATAATGAAGCAGGAGAGGGGGAGGAGTATAGATAAGAATTTGATAGCAGTTGAACGAGAAATTAGCATTGAGAAAAGACCATGAGAAGGGTGGTGGTGGTGGCGGGGGTGGGGGGGGTGGGGTGGAGGGATATTGCCTTCTTAAGGTTGAGTCTCACATTGTGAGGACAAACGGAAATAAGAAAATGTTGTAAGAGCACGAGCTAGGGCATGGTATTAACCGGTGTGTAGATTAAGTTTGGCTCTCCCTGGTAATTTTAGTTAAAAAGTAAAAATGCCCACAAATCATTTAATTGTTGGCATAGAAGCATGGACTAACTGTTCCTCCTGTCGTCTGCATTTCTGTCCAAAGCATGCTTCTCAAGAAGGAACAAAAGGGAGAGAAATAATTTTATTTCCTTGAAGCCTTGTTCATGGCTAACCAAGTAAATATTTTACTTTAGATTAAATCTGGATTCATCGCCCACTTTTCAAATGCTGGGCTTTTGGATTCTCTTCTTTTTTCTTTGGCTTGGCTTCGCGGACGAAGATTTATGGAGGGGGTAAAAAGTCCACGTCAGCTGCAGGCTCGTTTTTGGCTGACAAGTCCGATGCGGGACAGGCAGACACGATTGCAGCGGTTGCAGGGGAAAATTGGTGGGTTGGGGTTGGGTGTTGGGTTTTTCCTCCTTTGCCTTTTGTCAGTGAGGTAGGCTCTGCGGTCTTCTTCAAAGGAGGTTGCTGCCCGCCAAACTGTGAGGCGCCAAGATGCACGGTTTGAGGCGATATCAGCCCACTGGCGGTGGTCAATGTGGCAGGCACCAAGAGATTTCTTTAGGCAGTCCTTGTACTGGCTTTTGGATTAGACTGTTAAAAAACACCCCAATGCTGGCAAAACTCAGCAGATCAAACAGTGGCTTCATTTAGCAAAGTTAAAGATACATTACCAACATTTTGTGCTTGAGCCCTTCCTCAAGGTGTGGAGGAACATTGGTGATGTATCTTCACCTTTGCTACATAAAGGCACTGTTTGACCTGCTGAGTTTCGCCAGTATTTGGGTGTTTTTTCACTTAACCACGGTGTCAACAGAATCCTGTGTTTTACCTTGGATTAGACTAACACTGAGCCGGCTGGTAAGTTTTCTTCACTTGATCTGGCAGCCATATTAAAATAACCGAACCCGTTCCTTGTGATTCATCCTTTGGAATAAGGTGATGCTGATTTAGCAGTTCCACTTGAAGGACCTGTCACCCTCAAACTGACCTGCAGTAGCTTCACGCCATTGGTGAGTTGGATAGAAATAATCCAAGCTCTCAACATTGTGATAGAGAATAGTGAAGGACAACACTGTTTCTAAAATTACCATGTAAAATAGCATTGACATTTTATGAACAGAGTACCTTCCATGTATGATTTCTTTGTCTGTCATAGATGGGGAGCGGAGGGTTGCGGCGTGGTGGGGGGTGTGGGGAGGGGGGAGGGGGAGAGAGAGAGAGAGAGAGAGGCAGCACCTAGACATTTAGTGGATTTAAAACCATTTCTAATTTTCTCTTCCAAAGGTCTAATGTGACTTTCTTTGTCATTCACATCACGCTGGTCTTCCCATTGCTCTGTGTTTTCCCTCAGAGCTTTTGTTCTGTGTTTTTTTCTTCTTTTCAAATACCTCAGCATTATTAGATAAATACTTTCTGTGCAGCCTCTAGCTCTATTTCCTGAGTTGATTTTTTTCCCCCGGAAACTGTTGAATCATTTATCTATCGTATGAGCTTTGCATCCTGATTTGAGTCTGATATTTTGTTCCTGGGTAATAGTCATATTTTAAGCATATAAGACTCTGAAGATTTTTTTTAGATATACAGCATGGTAACAGGCCATTTTGGCCCACGAGTCCGGGCCGCCCCATTTACACCCCATTAACCTACATCCCCTGTACGTTTCAAACAGAGGGAGGAAACAAGAGACCCTGGGGAAAACCCACGCAGACACGGGGAGAATGTACAAACTCCTTAAAGACAGCGTGGGACACGAACCCTGGTCTGGTCTTGATTGCTGGGGCTGTAAAGGTGAAGGGCTAATTGCTTCGCCAGCCATCCCACCCTAAATTTGACAGGGTAAATTATGGTATATGCCTGTGGATATAGAGTACACAGTTGGAGTGCATAGTCTCTGGGTAAGGGTTAAACACTTAAAATATAGATGAGGAAAAGAAAATCTTTAATAAGAATCTTTTGAGTCATTGGGCTTCTCTGCCCCAGAACAGTATCTGAGCAATGGATTCAGGGGATGAGGGGATGACGATAGAGTAAGAAAGTGAAGTTGATGTTGATGAGATTGATGAAATGGTGGAGTAGAATCGAGCTCTTGCTCCTTGTTCCAATGTTCTGAACATATGTCAAGGAGTTTCTTTGTACTGTACATAGATTTATCCTATTAATTCTTCCAAAATCCATGGGGTTCAAAGAATTTTACTTCCCATCACAGTTTAGATTTTACACTCCAGCCTATTTTATTACCTGCTATGAGAAGTGACAGAGGAGATTAGATAGTTTGAATATGTGGACATGAGAGAGAGAGAGAGAGGAGAGAGAGAGAGAGAGAGAGAGAGAGAGAGAGAGAGAGAGAGAGAGAGAGAGGAAACATTTAGATATTCTTGTATGTAAAGTGTGAGTGGCAGGGAATGCAGAATAAATGGACAATTATATACATAGAATAGGTGTGTAAGTGTGAGTTTCGTGAAGATAATTTATTATTGTTCTGAAGGTATTTTGCATGAAAATGGTCCTTGATCCATTTGATCAAGTGACAAAATCTAGTGGCATGGTAGGATCCAGTTCACTGTTAGGACATGAATTGGATTACTGGAGACAACTGAAGTGGATGGTGTGAACTGAATTTTGGAAGAGATATTACTGGTGTGAACTGTACTTTGATGAAAGACCTGCATGAACGGCAGGCAGTGTGGGAAGAATTCCTACTCCTGAGAACTGGAAGAAGAAAATAGTGTGCCCATAAAGAGGATGTACTGAGCAAAAGAGTGGTACACCAAGAGCTGTGGGTTCCTGAAGTGGATTACCAGTGTAGTAGTGAAAGCAGACATAACTATAGCATTTAAGAGTCTTCAAGAAATACCCATGAATATGCATGGCATCAATGGATATTGATCGTGCATGGACAGGTGGGATTTAATTTAATTTGGCATCAAGTTCAGCAGATACACCATGGGCTGTACTGTTCTACGATTAATTATGTTCTCATGTCCCATATGATTTTTACAGACCTCACCGGATTTTACCATTATGAAGAGTCTCCGATATCCCAGCATTGGTCGTTCACACAGGAACAGCCAAAACTGCAAATCTCCGTTTCTGTTGCGATTTTATACAATATACTGGCATTCCGTGAACAAAAGGGGCGGGACGAGTAACTCAACAATATTGCCGTCTAATGTCATATCTAACATACTGCATTTCACGGTATGTTAGACGTCCTTGTTTTTCCCAAAAAATGGTTCAAAAATATTTCACGTTTTATATGCTAGGGTGAAATAACACTGAAAGTAACCCTGTTGGTCCCCACATTGGTCATTGTTGTGTTGAGAAAGTGTCAGGTCTGTGAGAGACGAGTCTGGACCAAGGGTTTGCTATCAAACATTACTTTTATTAAAACACTACAATTAATAGAAAGCATGGGAATAAAGCACATACGAACACGCATGGAAAAAAACGCATACAATTTAATAAGACATACGCGCACAATGTATAAAGGTGCATGGGAATAATGCTTAATGATTGTCATAATCTGGCAGGCCTAGAGTCAAATCCAGGGTTAGGGTTCAGGTTAGTTTGTCAATATGCGGGCAGCACGAAAATCATCCCTCTTGATTTCACTGGTCTTCTCTCTCAGAGGTTCTTTGCCACTAAGCATGGGTCGGCGCATGATTTCATTATCCTATGCCTGTTTCTAGCTCTTAGTGGGATCAGTTGCACATTTTGATGTGTCCTGGGTTAAGTTTATTGTCTGCATAGTGGGTGACCTTATATTCACACTTTAGGGTTAAGGTGAGGTTTGGGATTTGGGATAGGGTTAGGGCTATAGTTGGGGTTATGGTTAGACATGGGTTCAGGTTAGGGTTATGTATGGAGTTAGGGTTAGGCTTAGTGGCCCCGGGACAGAGCAACATAGAGCAGGCAGCGAACCCCGGGACAGAGTGAGACAGTGGGCCACAGGAGAGGGCAGGCAGCAGACCGTCAGGACAAAATGGGACATTGGACCATGGAAGAGGGCAGGCAGTGAATTGCCAGGACAGAGTGGACAATGGGCCGTGGGAAAGAGCAGGCAGCGAACTATCAGGACAGAACGTGGCAGTGGGCCATGGGAGAAAGGAGGCAGCACTAAAATAAATTACAAATATTCGGAGAAATTTAGATAAAATTACGGAACACAATGCGCATCACAGATTGCCAGTCTTCTCCTTGGACCAGACAGCCTCCCAAAGTTGGGCAGCTTTGTCCTTCTGGAAAGCATTTCTGTGTGCAATTTGGGTCACCAAATTACAGGAAGGTGATAAACAAAATAGAGAGAGTGCAGAGAAGGTTCATGAGAATGTTGACAGGATGTCAGGGTTTGAGTGACAGAGAAAAGTTGAGCAGCCTGGGGCTTTTTTCTCTGGAGCATAGAAGATTGAGGAGGGGATTTGATGGAGGTGTTCAAGATTTTAAAAGGGACAGAGAGAGTCAACGTGGATAGGCTTTTTCAATTAAGAGTGGGGGATATTCAAACCAGAGGCCATGGTTTGAGATGGCAGGGGGAAAATTATAAGGGGAACATGAGGGGAAATTGCTTCACGCAAAGGGTGGTTGGGATGTGGAATAAGTTTCCAGCAGAGGTGATTGAAGCAGGGACGTTATTTACATTTAAGGAAAGACTGGATAATTACATGGAGGGGAGAGGATTGGAGGGTGGGGATTTGTTCCGGCATTGACTAGTAGGGCCAAACTGGCCTGTTCTGTGCTGTATATGGTGATATGTGATATGATATGACCCGAATTGGTCCTGGAATGCCTGCTGTTCAGTTTAGATAGCAGGCGTTCCGGGAAAATGACAAGGGGTTGAGGAGGTAAAAAAAATCGACCACATTCCAGTTCCAAGCTTTTTACACAGCCTGTGTTCTAGGAAAATGGGAATAATTTCCCAGAATGCAGTGGCTGTGTAAAAAAAAAAACATTGAGTGACTGCAACTATACCTGTGCACTAACACATCTGAGGGCCTAGTTGCACCAATGTTAATTCTTCATCAGGAAGCATAACTCTTAATTTCAATATTATGCTGTGTATAACGAATCATTAAAAAAATTCCAGGACCTTTCTGGAGCCTTTGCATCCTTCCACAGTGCAGTGAACAGAATTATTCACTGTGTGCAAGTGGCAAGTGTTTTTGGCAATTTGATGTTTATGAACCCTGTCTTTGTTTATGAAGGTCAGGAACCCATAAATGTTTTTTTTTCCCATTTTTTTTCCCTCAATCTTTCCTTGCATTATTGAATATTTGGTCATATTTGACCCAGGATCATTCAGCATCCACTTTGCACTACATCCAAAGGTGCACTTCAACCTCTGAAGTAAATTTTATCTTCTGTGTCCATCCATTCCAGCAGCCTATCTTTAATCTTCACTGTTACCACCCTTCAGTTCTGTGTCATTTGCAGATATTGAGATGGTCCCCAATATACCAGGTCATTAATCTGTTTGAAGACTGGTAGTGCTTGCGCTGACCTTAGGATGGCACTACTGCATGTTTTTCTTGAGTCCGAGAAACAATTTGCTTCGTGATTCTGCTTCCAGACCATCCACCAGTTTGTGTATCAGTGCTGCCAATCCTTTGTTTGTTACCTCTGCTTCAATTTTTCAATTCATTCCTCTCTGTATAAATCTGAACAATCCTTATATTTTTAATCACCAACTTCTCCTGATATCTTTATATGATTTATTTATATTGCCACGACAATAATTGGTTTATTACCATTTGATTGCCTTACCATTGTCGGTTACCTTACCCTTGTTTGTGGAGTCCCATAAAGAATGATTTCTTCCGTTGTAAGGTTCATGCAAGATTGCCGTTAGAAACACCAGGATGTGTCAGTCTCAGCATGGCTTATTTCTATTGAATTGTTACGGGCTCTCACAGCTGTCAGCATTTATTATTGCAAGTGCCATCTCTGAAGATTGGTTTAAAGACACATACCGCAGGCACTTTTCCAGGTACATGGGAGCATTACTGTAATCACGTAGGGATGTAGGCTCAGAGGAAGTTGGACAGGCTGGAGAACAGCGCCTAGCTGTGGCATATTTTTTGTGCAGTATGGACAAGCTCTCTCATCCAGAATGGTTACAGCATGCAAGAAAGCCATTTGACTCATCAATTCCTTATTGGCTCTTTACAAGCAATCAAGCTAATGCTATGCTTTTTTTAAAAAAAATAAAGCTTTGGAAACATGCACAAGATGTTTACCGAAAGAACCCCAGTGATGGGGTCTTTAATTATGTGAATGGCATTGTTGAAACCAGGGAGATTGTAAGAGGATCTGATGGATGTTCTTAAAAGTATGGAGGACACTGGCAGTTTCTATTTTTTATACTGGCCTTATTGGGCCAAGAACTCGGGGAGGTGGAATGAAGGTGTAACAAATCAAAAATAACATAAAGGAAAAGTATTCCTCCAACTTCTGCCATAGCTGAATTCTCCTTTTAGATATTCTTTTGAACACAATTAAAAATGCATACATTACAACCCCAGCACTGTATCCCACACCCTAACCACTCACTCTGCAATAATATTGTTTGTTGTGGACACAGAAAAAATTATCACTAACCTACATATTCTACTATTTTGCCAAGATTTGTATAATCTGCATATATCATACCGTTTGTCCCTGTTGAGGTCATGTGCTGAGTTATTTTGCGCTAAAACTCAACAGGTGTTCAATTCGTACTTCAAACAAAAAAAATGTCTCCCATCCATGAACTATATGCAAAATGGTCATGTCATTTCCTTCATATGGTACCAAGCATTGTTAAATGAACATTGCTTGGTTACTTTTACAGAACAAATTGATTTTAAATTTTAATTTAATATTAAATTTGGAGAAAAATCAATAATAGCTTTGTATCTTTCAAAATTTCCTTCCTGTCATTCAAAAGGATCAGTGGAAGTTTTAATTAAAAAAATCGGTGGAGAGTTCAATGCAGCAATAAAACATTAATTTACCTGATTCCAAATCACATCTTAGAAATAAAGCAAAGCTCTTAAATTCATTAGAACACAAATACAAGAAGATTGAACAAGTAAATATTTAATAGCTTACTTATTTCCACAGCAGGATGATTACCATTGACAAATAAAAATGGGAATGAAAGAAGCATACAAATTTTCATTCTTCAGTAAACATCTGTCAGTAGAACATACAAACCAGAAATTTACTCTACTAAAGGTTAAACTAGGAGTGAGAGAGAGCAAGTAACCACTTTTATTACATAGTTTAACATGCAAGGTACTGTTTATCACATTAATTAAACACTCCTTTCCCATTTCAGAGACTTTGGCTCCTGATGGAGCAACATGGTTGTTGTAGCAGTTAGTGCAACACCTTTACAGCGTCAGTGATCGGGACTGGACTGGGGTTCGAAACCTACGCTCTCTGTAAGGAGTTTGTATGTTCTCCCCATGTCTGTGTGGGTTTTCTCTGGGGGCTCTGGTTTCCTCCCACCATTCAAAACGTACTAGGGTTGTAGGTTTATGGGGTCTAAATTAGATGGCCTGGACTCATGGGCTGAAATGACCTGTTACCGTGCTGTATGTCTAAATTTAAATTTAAAATGTGTAGAGTCCCACAACTTTGACCTTTGCCGACCTTTCCCAAATAACCACTTGACTACAGGTGGAATATCTTGCCTCCAAGAAGTGACCTTCAGGCAAATCCAATGTGTCCTGAACAGAGTCCAAGCTAAAAGTGTCAATTCAGTTACACACAACTGTGACACTGGGTCTTCCCATTTGCATTCCAGTCACTTGAGATAAGGCAGTCATTCCACTTAGCTTTTCGATCACTGGAAGCTTTCATGAACTGCAGTGGATAGAAGTTTTGAAGAGGAGTCAAGCGAGTTTTTTTTTTTAGCTGGTATGGCTAAATTTAGCTGCCCAGCTGTGTTCAACCTACAGCACAAGTTGAACCAGGGTTCCCAGATCAGTTCACCATTGCCTTAATTTCCTCACTGCCATCTTACTGTTTCCATCATTCCATGGCATCATCCCATTCAACCTTCATAATCTCTGCTAAACCTGACCAGACTCTTGTGCATCCCTGATCCCACCTGATGGCCCCAAGATCTTGAATTTTCTCTCTAAAGCTTTCTAACTTGTTTTCCATTCAGCAAACCTGTTTGCTTTGGTCCCCTGGCCTAATATCTCATTTTCTCTTCAGTAATATTACTTTGAAGTGCTAGAGATTTATGGAATACTAAATAAGAGTGAAAGGCTCGTCATTATTTCTTTACCTACATGCCTATATGCTCTGAATTGTAGAACATCAGTCCAACTTAATACCAAGCATTGTGTGGTCTGAAATCAATTCCACTAGGGACGTCAATGCCCTTCAAGTAATGGGTTGAAAGAGCTTGTGGATGTATTTATCTCATTTTTTGTTAGATTTTTCCACATTATTGTTTTCAATTTTATTTCATTTTCTATGGGCACAAAGAAATGTTCCTTGTGCATTAAACAGAGATTGCAGAGATGGTATGTTAGTTGTGGGTGGGAAGGGGAAGTAGAGTCCGGCAGTCTATGTTAATAAAAAGGATCAAGGAACAAAATGTAAAATATGTCAAGAGGAGGAGAGTCTGAAATTGGGAGAGAGGGATTTTCGGTGGCTGAGAGTGGGGAAGTGGGAGGGATTGAGGCTGCGACAGGGAGAGGAAGGTGTCGTGACTGAGACTGGAACAAAGGGAAGTGTCGAGGCTGAGGCTGGACTGAGGGAGGTATTGAGGCTGAAAATGAGAGGAGACTGAGTTGGAAAGAAGGCAGATTAGAAGAAATGGCCATTGATGCACTCATGGTTGCACAGGCACAATTTCCATCTAATCTGCTGAATTTGATGAAGAAATATACATGCCAATTCCATTCATCGCTGCCCACTGCCTTCCTGTGAAAGTCTGGTTTCTGACCTGTGCTGCTTCTGTCTCAATTCTTACTACATAGAGAATCTAGACCCTATTACAATCTTCAAAGAGCACAACTGTCACTCTTCTAACTTTGAAGATTAAGATTTTAGTTGGAGATGGGACAACCAGTCCATTAGCGACGGTGCGATTTGTGCAACCTCTGCATTTTTTAAGATTGGGCAAGATAACCGTCGTGCCTTTGGTTCCGTCGGTAATTTGCTTTATCTTTAGGGAATTGGACAGAAAGATCAGCTCCACACTCCGCCCCCCTCATTTTAAAACTCCAGATCACTGTTAACTGGATCTCTATCCCTCACACCCTCCTCCCTTGCAATCCAAAATTCAACAGCAATTCTGCCATTGCCCACAAATTGTTTTCTTTCGGCCTTTCAGTTGATTCCATTCCTCCCTCTCTCTCTCTCTGCTCCCTCTAGTCAGCCTGTGACTCTAATCAGAAAAAGCCCCAGAGGTTAGTACTAGATACAGGCTTGTCCTTTTTAAATTGAATTTTATTTCTTTAAACTCGCCTTTGGCTATTCATTTCCCTTTATCAATCAGCAAGCATTGTATTAGCATGGCTCTTCAGATCTCTGCTGTTGCTAGGCAGCACCCTGACTCATTCAGCTGATGACATTGGAGTTGTACTCCTGAGTGCTGCTCTCTGTCAACCTCCAGACTCTGTTTATTTCAAGAGCCCTTGTGGGATTCAATTCACCAGCCTGACAGATGCAGTGATTACCAGAGGCGAAAACCCTGAAACCTATCAGTGAAAGGTGTTAGAGAGGTGACTATGTATCTGATTGATGGTAAAATTGACTCTAATTGGATAATCGGGTGATATCCTTAGGTGCAGATTGACCATCTAATATTTTAATAATTGTATCTGAATGTCAGATTCAGCTCTGATTGTGCTGAGAGGGTTAAGTACAAGAGCTAGGAGAATGCTTGTGTGGTAACTAGTTGGCTGAATGATTAATCTTTACACTGTAGATTCCAGAATCAGAATTTATTGTCATGACCAAGTCATGAAATTCGGTGATTTGTGGCAGCATCATCGTGCAAATAATCACTTGATAACCATTTACAACATCACTATATTAAAAAAAATAACAGTGCACAAAAAGTAAGGCCGTGTCTTTGGTTCATTAATTATTCAGGAATCTGATGGCAGCGGGGAAGAAGCTGTCCTTGTGCTATCGAATGCTCGTCTTTAGACTCCTGTACCTCCTTCCTGATAGTAGCAGAGTGAAGAGGGCATGGCCTGGGTGGTGGGGATCTTTGAAGATACAGGCTACATTTTTAAGACACCGCCTTCTTTAGATGACCTCGATGGAGTGAAGTCTGGCTCCTGTTATGTCGCAGGCTGAGTTAACAACCCTCTGAGTTATTCATATCCTGAGCATTGGCACTTCCATACCAGGCAGTGATGCAACCAGCCAGAATGCTCTCCATTTAGAAGTTTACGAGAGTTTTCAGTGACGAACCATATCTCCTCGGACACCTCACAAAGTATAGCTGCTGGCAAGCCTTTTTTTGTGATTGCATCAATTTGGAGCCTCCAGGACTGATCCTCGGAGATGTCGACACCCAGGAATTTGAAGTTTTTGACCCTCTCCATTACTGAGCCTTCGATGAGGACTGGGTCATGTTCCCCTGATTTCCTCCTAAAGTCCACAATCATCTCCTTGGTTTTGCTAACATTGAGCGCAAGGTTGTTGTGGTGCACCATTCAACGAGCTGATCTATCTCCCTCCTGTACGCTTCTTCATTGCCGTTTGTGATTCTGCCGGCAACTGTGGTGCCATCGGCAAACTTGTAGATAGCATTGGAATTAGAATTGTGCAAGGCCACACAGTCATGGGTGTATAGTGAGTCGAGTGGTGGGCTAAGCGCGCATCCTTGGGGTGTGCCTGTGTTGATAATCAGTGAGGAGGAGAGATGTTGTTCCAAATTCATACTGACTATGGTCTTCCGATGAGAAAGACATAATTCAATGCAAATTCCTTGCATCCCTTTTTCCTACTTTTTCTTCTTCTCCATATTATATGACCTATATCATGCTACAGCTACATTTATACATTTTGGAAATGATCTGCCCCTTGTAGATTAGGAGATGCAGTTTTTTTTCCCCAATTCCGGTTTGTGTCACTGCTTCTGACCTGAACTAATCTCAGTTGTGGCAGGGCACAATTACCAATCTGTTCAGCTCCTTTGGATGACGTTGAACTACTTGAATGTTGTTTTCTGGAACGTATTTCATCAAAGTTGCTGCCTTGTGTCTTGTAACTCATGAGTGGTGAGTCACTCATGATAGGAGCTTCTTTTCATTGCCACAAGATTTAATTGACTGCTCTGGTTGAGTTTCTAGTCAACAGTCTCTCCCAGCAAGTGATGATGAAGGAGTTGGGAATGCTGATACAGTGAAACCCTGATTTTGCGTACCCCGATTTAAATGAATTCAGATATTAGGCAAAGGGTCGTTGGACTCGGCAGTCAGCTCATCATGTGTAGAAAAATGCTGGGAGAAGGGTCTGGGACCAGCCTTTTCATCACACCAGTTCACTGTGGAAGATGACGAGCCAGATTTGTACAGCTTCACAGAGGAAGAGGTGCGTGAGGCAGAGAAGCTGTCTGAATGGAGCTACACCAGTGGAACTCTGCCGGAGACGAAAACCCGACATATGAGCACCTGACGGCCGTCTGTAACGTGACTATAGCACCAGCAGAGGCGAGTGTACCGGTTCTTGAACCACAAGAAGATGATAATGAGAAGCCTCCACCCCCACCCCCAAAAGTGTTTAAAGCCATTGAAGCCTCAAGGCTAGCCTCCACTGGCTGGAGACCCAGGACGTGGAGCACATAAAAAGCCTCCTACACAGAAACATACTACTACATTCAAGCAAGGAACACTCGATCTTTTTTAAGAAATAAACTGTAAATGATGATTGCTAATATTTCTTGAATGTTCTTGAAAATGCTGATTTTCTTGAACCCTGATTTAGCACGACCCTGCTTTTTTCACAATGTGGTCCTCAACGATGGCATTATAATATGGCCATACTGTACTGAGGCTAAGTGGTTGAATTTTCTCTTTTTGGAGAAATGTTGGTATGAAATTCTGGCTGCCTCATAACAGGAAGGATGAGGAGACTTTGGAAAGGGAACCAAAGAGATTTACCAGGATATTACCTGGAATAGAAGGTATGAGCTATAATGAGAGGTTGGACAAACCTGGTTTGTTTTCTCTGGAGTGTCAGAGAGTGAGAGAAATTTATAAAATTACAAGAGACATTGATAGGGTAGCAGGTTGGAATTTTTTCCAGGGTAAAAAATATGGTTTAATGGAGATGTGTGGAACAAACCTTTTGCGTGGCGAGTGGTAGGTGCATGAAATGAGCTGCGAAGAGTAGTGGCGGAGGCAGATACACTAGTGGCATTTAAGAGGTTTCCAGATGGATATGTGAATATTTAGGGAATAGAGGGATATGTGCAAGAAACAGAATTTTAACTTGAGCATTGTGTTCAGCACAGACACCATGGGCTGAAGGGCCTGTTTCTGTGTTGACATGTCCCAGCTCTTGCCCGAGTATTCCCTGGGGTCTCGATATTTCCTTTTAGACAAACAGCACAGTTACAGGCCCTTCTGGCCCAGGAGCCCATGCTGCCCAATTACACCCAATTAACCTCCAACCCCAGTATGTTTCAAAAGGTGAGAGGAAACCAGAGCACTCAGAGGAAACCCATGCAGACACTGGGAGAGCGTAAAAAGAACTTGAGGACAAAGCGGATTCGAACCTCGGTCGTTGGCATTGTAATAGTGTTGCGCTAACTGCTATGGTAACCGTGCAAGGATGGATTACTTCATTTGCTGAGCAATTGTGAATGGAAGTGAACATTGTACATTGTCAATGAAAACCCTCACTTCCAATTTACGATTTAAGGAAGGTCACTGAAGTAGCTGAAGATGGTTGGGCCCAGGTCTCAGTTATGAGGAACTCCTACAGTGATGTCTTGGTGCTGGAGTGATTGATTTAACATTACTACATTCATCTTCTTTTGTGCAAGGTATGATTCATAAAAAAAGAATGCTTTACCCTTGATTCCCATTGATTTCAGATTTACCAGGGCTCCTTTTTTTAAAAGTTTTTTTTAATTAAATTTTTAATTTTTCACACCATAAACCACATTGATCAAGATACATACATTTTTCTTTTCAAATATATACAGTGTCATTTTCTCCTCCCCCCCTCTTCCCATCCCACCCTCCCTACCTCCCCTCCCATTCATTTAAAGTTCAGAATCTAAGATACATTAAACCCGTCAATGTTGTCACTCAATAAAAATAAACAAGAAGTTCCACTGAGTCAATTCTTTTCATTTCCTTCTCCTTCTGTCATTTTAGGTGGCAGATGTCCCCGGTAGGTTTTCTCTATTGTGTTTCATGTATGGCTCCCATATTTGTTCTTCTTAAATGTCACACTGATTAAGTGCTCTCCTAATGTCAAAGACAATCACTCCTATCATACAGATAGAATTACCATAAATGCTGTTGTACAAGACGACCCAAAATTCTGCCTAAAACGATGTTGGTTTTGAGCATTACCCTTTGAATAAGATGACCCCCCCCCTCCCCCAAAAGAAATCTGGCACTTTCCGCTGACAGGTCGATGCTGTTAAAAGAAAATCACATTATTTTATTAACAAATCAGTGGTTTTCAAACTGCCCCCTCAAAACTCACATTCCACCTTAAGCAATCCCTCTGCCATCGGTGCTCTGTGATTAAGGGATTGCTCTAGGTGGGATGTGAGTGGGAAGGGAAGATTGAAAACCACTGCTCTAGACCCAATTGTGACTGAAATATTTTGCTTGAGAAAGATTGTCAGTGGCCCATTTCCTTTGGAGTTATGAAACCGTGCACATAACGAGTCAATTAGGTATGATTAAAACAGTGGTTTTCAAAAGGTGAGGGAGCAGTTTGAAAACCACTGATTTAAAGGTTTAAATTTTATCTGGATATTTTCAAATAAACCACTGTTGGCTCCTGTAACAGGTTGTTTAAAGCCTTTTCAGAGCCAGGCAGATGGACCCCATGGAGGAGCGCTGAAACTTTGCAAATAACTAACGGGGCACGCAGGAGATTTGGATCAGAGCCGGCAGGAAGTCAGTGGTGGTGTTGTGACTTCATCATCAAGGTAACAACTTTAGACTCTTTGTTCAGGGCATCCCCGATTTTTAAAGTGAAAATTTTAAGTTTGGGTGCTGTTCCCAATGGCATATACACCTCTTTGCCCTGAAGTGAGGTCTGGGCAAAAACCAAATGAGTGAGTAAGTACCATGTGATAGCATTCATGTCAAAACCTTCCATTACTTGGCTGATTACTGACTGTTGGTCGATTTGTTAACAAAACATACCTGGGCAATTTTCCATATTGTCAGGTGGACACCAGTGTTGTAACGAGATGAACTGCTCTTAATTCACATCTTAAGTATTACAGCTGAGATATTGTCTGGTCCTTTAGCCTTATAGCCTTCTCTGCATCTTATGCTCTTCAATCCCTAGTACTGATCAATTATACTTCAGCAGGTCACAGTGATCATGGTGGAGAGAAAACAGATTTCTGTAGTACTTTCTAGAATTCTTCAAGTCATTCTGAAGCGTCCGAAAGCCAAAAAAAGAACAAAGGCCATTGATAAGATTACAAGTGAAATACCGCGTACAACATTAGTATACCTAAGGATATTCAGGGAAAGGGTGGGTTACGTTTTGAGGAAAGTTTGGACTGGTTAGGTTTTCATCTATTGGAATTTGGAAGAATAAGAGGACACTTGATTGAAGTATAAAGATCCTGATGGCTCTTCACAAGAGGGATGGCGATGAATGTTTCCTCATGAGAGGTTCTGGAACTAGGGGACATTTTTTTAAAAGCAACAGGGTCACTCGTTTAAGGCATAAATTGTTATTTTTCTCAGAGGCATATGTGTCTTTGGAAAAAAATTTCCTCAAAGGGTGGTGGAAGAGAGAATAATATTTTTAATGCTGATGACAAATGGGCACAAAAATCCTGAATAATCAGAACGTAGACTTGAGGTTGTAATCAGGTCAGCCACATTAAAATTTCCCCAAACATTTGCCAGGATGTTGTAGTTAGTTTCTCTGTTATACTTTGAAATTGTGCAAGATATTTTTTGTATCTTTACATGTGGAATTGATGGTGCTTTAGCCTATCAAATGGAAGTCAACACTATGGTATCAGCCTGGACTTTTCCAATAGTGTCCGGCGCTTGAACCCTCAACCATAAGCCATGGTGCTTGACATGAGGCACACCCTTCAATATCCCACCTACCTATTATATACTCTTAAAATTGGATCAGCCAGGAATTTGTTGAGTTTCAGAATTTGAGACCTCTACCAAGGGAAAGGTCAATACAGAAGCTGATAGGGATGCCACCAGCTGCAGCCATTCCTCTAGGTCAGCCCAACCTGGAAATATAGCATATTTCCTTCTTCTGATGTAAAGCATTGTATCTGGCCCTCCATAAAGAAAAACCAACAGGCACACCACCTCACAAACTCCCCATCCATCTGCTCCATCAAAAATCGATGGTTAAAATTGTCAGGAAAGATTGAATCGGCATGAGTTCTATTCCCTAAGAAAAACACTGAGGGTAATCTAATAGAAGTCTTAAAGAGTAATTTTCCAATTTCTTATATAAAGAAGCACATTGATGCTCCCAGTGTGCGGACAAGGTTTCTCTCCAGGATATGGTCTGATAATTCAGTTTTAATAATAGAGCTATTTTTACTCTTTGCTTTGTTTACCATGACAGATCCAAACAGCACAGAAACAGGCCCTTCAGCCCATTGCACTTTGCTGATCATCAGATACTAATTCCATTTAGCGTACATTGAACACAGAACATCACAGCACAGTAGAGGCCTCTAAGCCCATGATGTTATACGACTATATTTACCTACTCCACAACAATCTAATCCTTCCCTAATTCACACCCATAACTCACTACTTTTGGTAAATCCATGTGTCTTTTCTATGTCCCTATTGTACCAGCCTCCACCACCACCATCGGTGATGCATTCCAGGCACCAACCACTCCAGTCACCCTCAACAGATATCATCTGGCGTTTGTTATTGTTGCCTCAAAAAAGTGATGACTGTTCACTCTATCTATGCCCCTCATAATCTTATATACTTCTTTGTCGCCAAAGAAAAAAAGTCCTAGCTTGGTCACTCTTGTTTCATAAGACATGTTCTCCAATCCAGGCACCCTCTATAAAGTCTCTACATCCTTTTGTAATGAGGCAACCAGAGTGAACACAATACTTCAAGTAGGGTTGGATCAGTTTTTAGACCTACAGGCTCGTGAACTTAATTCCATGACTAATGAAGAACTTGGCCTATAGTCTATATCTTGGCAATTCAAGTGTTGATCCAGATGCTTTTTAAATGTTATAAGAACACCTACCTCCATCTTCTTCGCAACCAGGGTCTTCCACATTTCAACTACTATTGGTGAAAGCAAATCCTTTCTCAAAGCCCCACTAAACCTCTAACTCTTCACCTTAAACTTTGGACATCTCTGCCATGGGGTAATGTTTCTTACCTCATAATTCTGTGCACCTTTATCAGAACACCTTCCCCCCCCTCAGCCTCCTCCGCTCCAAGGCCTATTGTATCTCTCCTCTTCAATGAAATATTCCACACCAGGAATCATCCTGGAGAACCTCATCTACACCTTCTCCAGTGCAATCACAGCCTTCCTGCAGAGAGGCATCAAGAACAGTACACTATAATTCCAATCAATGTTTTAAAAGCTGTTCTCTGCTCTTGCATTCTGTGTCCTGTCTTAATGAAGGTAAACATTCCGTATCCCTTCACCGTCCTATTTATCCTGAGGACCAGGTGGTTATCAGAAGTATATCCATTTATATACTCACTCTAAGCACAGTTAGGTATGTAGTCATCATTTTATGAAAATCATATTTTTCACAGAGATTATTCAGATATCAACAGGCTGTCCTTGAAGATCCTCTGACATAGTCATATGAAAAATATCCATTTATATTTATAAATTTCTGTTTTTTTTTTGTTGTCATTGTCTTTGAACTTTCTCATTTCCAACATTGAATCCCATTTGTGTTTATTTTCCTTTCTCCTCTGCCTTGCTTTCCCTCACTCTGTCCCCTTCTCTCACTTCTTCCCACATATCTCTTTCCCCTCAAATATCTTTTTCCCTGTTGGTGTAGTCCTACTTGTCCTCTCAGGTGAATCTAAAAGATGTCTTGATACTACTTAGAGAGAAGTAGAGAGATAATTACATTCTATTATCCTGACGAGAATGTCTCTCTTTACAAACACCACTGAAATGTACTTTAATTGGTGTTTTATATTCTTGCTCTTTGTGGGAACTTTCATTATGTGGCACATAATATCTGCGGGTTTCTCTGTATGTTGGGGAACATCTAGGGTTTGTGATGCATGCTCGTTACATTGTTCTTTGGAGGCAAACTATTTTAAACTTTCGCACAAAGTTTGCTGCTGCAGGTTTGACTACCTGAGCTACAGATGAACTGGAACAGAGACACGTAATAAGATTAATGTATCACATTACTATCGGACCGTTACTCAAGCAGTCAATAGTGCTGTTTCACTGGCAGCCTGATTTAAATGTTAAGTTCTGGAGAGAAGGAATCAACAAAAAAGGTTATTGCTATTTTAAATCCAATTACCAGACCTGTCTGTGAAAGCTTATTGACTTTACAAAGGAAATACTGATTCATTGGTACATTGTCCTTTCTCTTCATTACAAAGGACCAAGCTTCCTTAAGCCAGATAGATCAGATCAGATACTATTTATTGTCATGTAATTAAACAGAAATGTAATATTACATGAAATTGCCTTTAACAGACAAAGATTTTCCATTCACGTTGCTTGGTGCCCCTTACAGTCAGAGAAAGAGAAGCAAAAGCGAATCCATTCAGGGACATTGAGTGTCTGTGGATTAGCCTCCAGCACTCCCGCAGCCTCTGCAGCCACACAAGTCTCCACGCCATATCAAACCATTGCCAACCAAAGCTCTGATCCAAACTCCAACACAATGAGAAATCCTTCAGTGCCCAGGGCTCTCACCCTCGTGTATCTTGGATCCAGTACCTTGTTGTCATGAGATCAGCTCCAGCAGCTCGCAGCCTGGAGTAGTTCCTTTGAACTCAAGTCACCAGCAGCCTGAAACCTGTGTGGGTTCCTTGACTGTAAGCTGCCAATGGCTTGCTGTCTGTGTGTGTCCTTCGACGGCAGAGCCTTGTGCCGGTCTCTCTCCGTGGTCACTGTCCTTAGGATCGACTCCTCTGCTTCGCTCCTCAACAGGGGGTGTTCTCCCCTGTTACTGAACGCCAATCCACTGCTCCCCTTGTGGCCACTGCCGAACACAGTCGCTGCCATCAGAATGGGCTGTACTCATGCAATCGGATGATAAATAAGCTTGAACTGGAATTTGACTCTGCAGTCACAGGTTTTTAAATAAATCACGGTCATCTCCTTTAAAAGGCTGCTTAAAGCCTGTACTGAGCTGTCAGCAGAAGGACTGGACAGTAGGACCCTGCAGGGAAGTGCTGTGCCTCTGTTCCCCAGTCTCCACAGGTCCGCACCAGCGGTAGTACTGCTGTAACAGCAGTTCCAGGAGCACCACCTTTATTTTCAAATGGAAGATAATCTGGTGGTCTTGATCTTGCGGCCTAAGTGCATGATTGGTGGATGGCTGATGTGCAGATAAAGCGAACAGAATGTCACTGTTTACTGCTAGGGGTATTAAACTCAGAGTTAGGGAGGCCAGGCTTGGTGAGATTACTTCTGGAATACTGTGTCAAATGTTGGTTACTTTTTTGGGGGGAGAAATGGACAGATAGAGATCCACTGGCTGCCACATAGAGAGGGGCAGATAGAATTGGGTGGTTTTCTGACCCTAAGAGAGGTATTGGATATCCTCCCACCCCTTGGTCTGCTATGACAAACCAGTGATGCAGTGAGACCCCAAGTGTTCTACTGCTCCATCCCCGAATGATCCTGAAATTGGGATTTACTTGCATTCCACTGCAACAAGAAGGACTTCAATGCTCTGAGGCAGCATTACACTTCATTGAAAAGGGCTGTACTGCACCACAGTAAGGGAAGGGGTGCATTAAACTAGTGGATGGTGACCTACAGTTTGGCTGCTCTGCACTGTGTTATACTGTATGGTGCTGCAGAAAGAATGCACTCACTTGGTGGACTGGAGTCAAGTCAAGTTTATTGTCATCTGATTGTACAAATACAACCTGACAAAACAGCGTTCTCCAGTCCTAGGTGTAAAAAGATGTAGACACCACAACCAGAGATAACACACAAACAAATAATACATATGCAGGACAAATATTATATCTGTCTGTGGGAAGAAGCTGTTCCTTAGCCTGGTGGTGCTGGCTCTGTTACTCCTCTATCTCTTCCCCAATGGGAGCAGCTGAAAGATGCTGTTTGCGTGCTCTTTTCACACAATGATCCCAGTAGATCATGTAGATGGGGGGGGGGGGGGGGGGAAGGGAGTCTCCATTGATCCTCTCTGCCACTCTTATGGTCCTATGGATTGACCTCCGATCCATTGTCTGCAGCAACCATACCACATTGTGATGCAGCCGGCCAGGACACTCTTGATCGAGCTCCTGTAGAAGGGTGACATAATGGTGGCCGGTAGACTTGCCCACTTCAGTCTTCTCAGGAAGTGCATTCACTATTGCGCCTTCCTGACAAGTGAGGAGATGTTGACTGTCCACACTAGGTCACTAGTTAAGTAAACTCCATGGAACTTGGTGCTCTCCACTCTCTCTACTACAGAGTTGTTGATGTGTCGTGGAGGGTGGTCATTCCTGGTATTCCTGAAGTCCACAATCATCTCCTTCATCTTGTCCACCTTGAGACTCGGGTTGTTAGTCTCGCACCGTTTCTCTGCAGTGCGACTCATTGTTGTTCCTGATGAAGCCAACGACTGTTGTGTCTTCTGCAAACTTGTTGACACTTTTGGAGGTGGATCTGGCGAGGCAGTGGCAGATCTGTATCAGGAGTAGGCTGAGCGCACAGCCCGGAGGTGCGCCAGTGCTCAGCGTGACAGTGCTCGATATTCTGCTGCCGACACGGACAGACTGTGGTTTCTTCGTTGGGAAATCCAGGATCCAATTACAGATAGTGCACTACACTCTGGTGGACATGTGCAAGGTACTAAAATCAGCTGGTATGAGAGATTGCACTGCGCTGTGGTGGAAGGTGTTGGACTACAATGTAGCAGAAGGAGTTGCATTACACTGCAGTGTGAGAATTGCACCATATTGCAATTGACTGGAGTGGAAGTGGTTGTACTGGATTATGGTGGAAGAGAGTCCAAGGATTGAGTTGTTCACAGCTTGAGTTATAAACCAATAGTTGTCTGTTTTAGTAGCTGCAGGTCAATTCAAATTGCAAATCATGAAGGTCCAACACGAACGAAAAGTGGCCTTTCAGATAACGTTTTCTTAGCAGAGCACCAAAGCACACTTCTTTAATTCTACCCCAAATCATCCTTGTGAAGATGAAGGTCTCAGAATTATAATGGAGACTCGTTTAAAGTTACTGGGATCACCCCAGTCACTTATCAGCTTCACACTTCTTACTGGCAGTGAGCAGAGAATGAGTGGAAGATGAAGTGACACCTGAACTTGCAGCACTTTCCCTGTGTCATGTGACCAGAGAGATCCACCACCATGATATTGACTTGTCATTGCAGGTTAACTTAGTAGTCAAAATGTTTCCTTCTTCTGTTTTCTGGCAGATAAGCAGGAAGAAGAGCATGAACATGACACTGATTTATTTATTATAAGTGGGCCCGCTGGGTCATCCCAAATCGCAGAATTTGCTACAAATCTCCTCATGTCTGAACCTCTTGGCAATCATTAATTCAAATCCAGCAATTTTATTCAAAATGTATAAATCCATCATCAACATTTTGCATCAACTCAATGTCCAGAGGGTTGTAACATGAGCAGCCAAAAGATAGTGTTTCGTGTGATATTGAGTTGAATTTCATTCGAACAGTGCAGGAGATAAAAGAGAGAGCTCAGAAGGGGTGTTGGACAAAGAATTAAAATGATAGGAGACTGAGGTAGCAATGGAGTTGTGGGGCTCAGCAGTCATCCAACTTCTGCCATCTATATTTCCACTCCTTGTGTTTTCATTTTAATTTCTATTTCCTGCTGCATTTTGCACTCCTCCTACCTTTTACACATGCTGTGCTGTGACCTTCAGTATATTTAGGTGTATCTGCTGCCCTCCGATGGTGATCTATTTGTCTTCAGAATGCAACAGCCGAATTGGGAGGTTGGGAGCAGGTGGAGAACTAGTTCAGTGATTAAAATTATATTGTTCAAGGTGATTCTAATGGCCATTTGTAATGCGAGTGTTAACAATAAAATATCGCAGTCAAATATCTGGAAATCGATCAAAGCTGGAATCCTAATTAAAAACTGCACCATAATTACACTGACTTAAACAAAAGTCTGCAGCTGCTGGGGTCGAGTGCAACACCCCTTGACCTGCTGGAGACACTCAGCAGCATCCATTGGATGTAAAGAGTAACCAATATTTCGAGCCTTGGCCTTTTGTGAGGTCAATATTGCCCCATTATTACACTACTGACACTATTAATAGACAGACGCATTTAATAAATTGACATGTAGAGAGATATAGATAATTCATGTCAGTGGTCCAGAGCAGTGCTCTTTCATCGGGTTGTAGATCTGTGCTGATGTGCTATTACACCACTAGGCCACCAGGGGCCACCACCTGACATCCTTGTAAATAAAGCGGACTGGAGCTAGGCTCCTCCATTCTGATCTAGGCTTGCACAGAGGCAAGACCTAGCTTTATATATAAGTCTATTAAAACTAGCATTTAACTTGCACTCTGTCTCGTGTGGTTGATGTTAGTCACAATATGTGCAGTCAGATGATAAAAAACTTGATCTTGAACTAGAGGTGTGATCTTTGGAAAAGATAGATCCATGGTAATTCAGTAATCAATGAACTTTTTGCATTTTTTAATTGTAGAATACACAGGCACATTATTTACTGAAGATAGTTAATTTCCTGCACATCTTGTTCATTGCTTATTTGAGTGTCATCGTTGATTGCTCTGTGCACCATCTGTAGTTCTTCATATCGAATGAAACCTGCTGCATCATCACCCGACAGTCTGATATTGATTGCAAATACAACGGAAAGGAAGGATGTCATTCCTGGCGAGAGCTTGCTCATTGTAAGATTGCTGTGCCCTAAATTGTTTTTATTGTCTTGCACTCTGCAGCCAGCTAAGCCTCTCGTATCAGGGCACAGGGATGTCCACATTACCCAAGGAAAAACGTGCCAGACACCACAGTGAGGGTAAACAAGAAAACCGGCAGACACTGGGATCTAAGGCAGAGCACAAAAGTGCTAGAGAAACTCAGCAGGTCACACAGCATCCGTAGGAAGTAACAGGCAGTCAATGTTTTGGCCTGAGCCCTTCAGGAGGAAGTCTTTTAGTTCTTATACGTGCTGTGCGACTTGCTGAGTTTCACCGACACTTTTGTGTACTGCACCTTGAGAAGTCAGTTTGTTGACGCTGCCAGCAGTGTGCAGAAGAGCATCATGGCTATGAAGTCAATCAGTGAGTGGGTGATGGTGATTTGAAGTCTCTGCTCCCATATTCCAGCACCCTGCTACAGCTCTTATGCTTGCACAGTTGAACACAGTATTAGAGGTCATGTAATGAGCGATGAATGGCGAAGTCCACCAGCCACGGCAAATAGGGAGCACCATTCCAAGCACATTATCTGCATGGCTTTCAACTTCAAAGCAAAAGACACCAAAGCAATCTCAGGCTGTTGCAGATTAAAAAAAAAGAAATTCCTAGGAGAATGTCACCTCCATATTCTGAATAACATTCTGCACTGGATGGCTGCTGAGGATTTAAGATCAGGGCAAGCATTCAACTTTGATGCATTCCTTAATCATCATTAGGTAAGTGCTTCTGGGTTCACAGAGCAAGATCCCACAAGCAAGAGAATCTCTGGCAAGTGGGAGGCTTTTAAAAGTGGGATAGGGAGAGTTCAGGGCCAGCATTATCCTGTTAGAGTGAGGGTAAAGGCTGGCAGGATTAAAAAATCCTGCCTGGTGGTGGATATTAAAGGTCTGGTCACAAAAAAGGAGGAACCTGTCACGTATAGACAGCTGGGATCAAATTAATCTCTTGAAGGGATGTAGAACTACACTTAAGTGGAAACTCAGAAGGCCTAAAAAAGGACATTGGATAACTTTGGCAGATAAGGCCAAGGAGAGTCTTAGGTGGATAACTTTGGCAGATAAGGTCAAGGAGTGTCCTAGGTATTTATATGGCCATCTATGTGTGGAGCCACAAAAAATGGGCAAGGTCTTAAAGGGGTATTTCTCATCTGTGTTTACCATGAAAAAAATCATGAAATCTGGGGAATTCAGGGGAAAAAAAAAGATAGTGATGTTTTGAAACAGATGCACATTACACAAGAGGATGAAAATGGTTTTAAAGTGCATAAAAGTGGATAAATCTCTGGATCCTGACCAAGAGAATCCTTGGCCATTATAAGAAGCAAGGGAAGAAATTTATGGGGCTCAAGCAGATCTTTGTATGATTGTTAGCCAAGAATGAGATAGCAGAAGATTGGACTCGGGCTAATGTACCCTTATCTATGAAGGAATGCAAAGACAAGTCAGCTCCAGTGAATCTAATGTCACTGGTGGGAAAATTACTGGAGGGGATTCTTACAGACAGGAACGATCTGTGTTTGGAAAGACAGGAATTGGATCGGTCAGTATTGTTCTGTGTGTGGGGAAAACGTCTCACAAATATGATTGAATCTTTTGAAGACGTGACCAAAAGAATCACGTGAACTTTAACAAGGCCTTTGATAAGTTTTTGCATGGTAGGGTGGTCTGGAAGGTTGGATCTCATGGGATCCAGATGAGCTAGCCACTACAAAATTAGCGTGGTGGTAACAGTCAGAGGATGGTAGTGGATTGAAGGCTTGTAACCTGTGGTGCTCCCAGGCATCAGTACTACATTCATTGTTGCTTGCTATTTGTAGTAACACTTTGGATGAGAATTATAGGAGGCATGGTGCTAAATCTGCTGATCACACAAAATTGTATATTCAGGATTATGGGTTATGAAATTATACGGCTATATGAGGCATTAATGCAAAGAGAACCAGTCTTCATAAAACGTGTCCTAATGTATATTGAAGTTGCAATAATCAGCTCAGAAATGAAAAGGTTAGCTTTGTAGCAAGCAGTGCTGACTATAAAGCACAGGCTGCTGGCCCATATTGGTAAGTTGGCCACTTAACATAAGGGTTATTTATCCATAAGGTGCTGGGTTATTTGACTTGGGTGTCAACCTCTGGGTGTCAACATCTCCAAAGATCTGTCCTGAAGTCTTCATGTTGATGCAATCACAAAGAAGGCTTGCCAGCGGCTATACTTGGAGAGGTGTCTGAGGAGATTTGGTATGAAACCAAAAACTCCTGAAAAGCTCTACAGGGTGTAGCGTGGAGTGCATTCTGGCTGGCCGCATCACTGCCTGGTATGGAGGCGCCAACTCTCAGGACAAGAATAAATTCCAGAGGGTTGTTAACTCACCCTGGGACATTACAGGCAGCAGACTTCACTCCATCGAGGACATCTCCATGAGGTTAGCAGAAACTGGAAAGGTTGATATTAATGCCATCTGGTTGGAGAGTGCCCAGATTCTGATGTGCTGCAGTGCTGGCAAACAAGCTCAAAATACGAAGGCTGTACCACAGGCTTCAATTAGCTGAAAACTTGCACACAAGGTTCAGGATCCCTTCTGGCTCCATGTGCTCTACTCCTACCCAAGGGCCAGCGTGAGCCTTTATGTGGGGCCGGTGATACGCAGGGAGTAGGTGGAGCCAGCTGTAAATGCTGGACATTCCAGAGGATAAAATGTTGGTTGCAGAGGTTGATGGGGTGGTAGGTGAGGATGAGGGCGATTCTACGTTTGTTGCATCTGGGGAGGAGAGAGGGCCTAGGCAGATGAGTGCGAAATGAAGGAGATACGGATGAGGGCTGAGTTGATGGTGGTGGAGGGCAAGCCACATTTGTGGAAGAAGGCAGACATTTCAGAAGATCTGGACTGGAAGACCTCTTTATGGGAACAGATGCAGCGGAGACGGAGAAATTGAGAGAAGGGGATAGAATCCTTGAAGGGTCAGGGTGTGATGAAGTGTAGTCAAGGTAGTTGAGGGAGTTAGTGAGTTTGTAGTATATGTCGATGGAAGGTTTGTCTCCCAAGATGGAGAATGAGAAATCCAGGAAGGCGAGAGAGTTGTCAGAGATAGACCAGGTGAGTTTGAGATCGGGGTGGTTGTTGGCCGTGAAGTGGATGAAGTTGATAAGCTCATCACAGGTGTTGAATGGTTCCATTTTACCTACTGTACGTACATGTGTAATAGTCAATACCAGGTAAAAGTCAACCCCTATTTTGGCCGCAAAATCTGGTATTTTCCATATAGTGCAGGTAAAGGTCAACTTCTCCTTCTCCCCCCCCCTCCCACTTATTTTTGGCCTCATGCTCCTGACACCCTGAATGTGGATTTACTACCTGGTCCTGACCACCCGCCCGTCCATCTGAGCTTCCGAAACCATGAACGAGGCAGGTACTTAATGTGGTCAAAAGTATTATTGTGTGTAATAGTCAAACCCCCTAAAATTTATCCTAAAAATTGGTCCACAAAATTCAACTATTACATGCGTATATACAGTAGGTAAAATGTTGAAATAATGCCATTTAGGTTATATGAAACTTGTACAATAAAGACCTTTAGCACCTTTACAGCTTCAATCTCTACAAAAGTTGTCAATGAGAAAGATTATCTGATGTTACCAGAAAATCTAGATCAAGTGAGAAAGTGGTCCAAGGGATAGCAGGTAGAATTTAATCAGACGAGTGTGCCATGTTGCATTTTGGGAAATTAAACCAAGGCGGGTCTTGAATAATAAATGGCAAAACTCTGGAAAGTGTTGGAGAACAGAGAGATCTGGGGAAACCGAGACATTGTGACACAGGCGGACAGTGTGGTGATGAAGCTATTTGGTACACTTGCTTTCATTGGTGAGAGTTGGGATGTCATGCTACAACAGGACAAGACGTTGGTGAGATCATAGTTGCAGTTCTGGTTGCTTAGCTATAGGAAGGATGTTAATAAGCTGGAAAGGATATAGAAAAGATTCACGACAATGTTGTTGCATTGGAGGGCTGAATAGGCTGAGGTCTGACCATATAAAATCATGAGTGAATGGTCACACTTTTTTCCCCAGGGAAGGGGATTCTCAAACTACTGAGCATAGTTTAATCTGAGAGGGCAAATCCAGAGGAGCAACTTTTTCACACATATGATGACGAGTACATGGAACGAGCTGCCAGAGGAAGTGATAGAGGTGAGTACAATTACAATATCTAACAAACATTCAGGCAGGTTTAGAGAGATAGAGGGAAAATGCAGCCAAGTGGTTCATGTAGGCAACTTGGTTAACCTTTTGACAAGTAGGACCTGGTCTCTGTAACTCTATGACTCCATAAACTGTATCAGCAAGATCAATGGTAAAATTACAATTTCTTTCAATGGCCCATCACTGCCACATAGCAGTGCCCGTCTGGTTTCACAGCACTTGGAGTCGGTCTTTGGATTTAAAAAGTTAAGAAATGGTAAAGTTATCCTTTTAAAATGGGTGTGTTCATCTCATGAGTCACAAACAACACATTTGTTTTGTTAAAGGACTTCATCTCTTGTGCTATTTAATAGGATTATGAAATGATTTTTAAAAATTGGATTCAGAAATTCAAAACAATGGGGGTATAGTGTGGGGTTTAAGAATGAATGCCTTGCAATTTAATAGAGGTGAGCAATGTTCTGGGTCAGACAGGGTGGGAGTTCTGTGTTGTGGCCTAAATAGAGACAGCATTTTCTACTAAACCTTATTGAAGAATAATCCAGGGCAATTAACTCAAACTATCCTTGGCCACATTGGGAATCAATGTGCAGCTCCTCTCAGAGGTTGTTCGAATATATAATTGCAGAAACCAGTGGCATTTACACTATTTTCTTTCTACATGTTTTTAAAAAACAACTGTTGTTTGTTGACTATAGATTTATTTGGATTAATCCCACCCTTGTCCTGAAACTCTACTTCAGATGGAGCAGAGTCCTGGAGAAAGTTCACCTCGAATATCTGTGATTATGACACTGGGCCATTTACCTCCTGATGATATTTTCCAACCCTAGAATACCCTGACTTAGTTGCAAGTTTGCATCAGCTGTTGAGATTTTTTTTTAAATCATATTGAAACATTCTACTAGCTTTATCTAATTGTCCCAAATCCCTTTTCCCCAATGCCTCATTGCTGGCAAAGAATGACAACCAGCAACAGCTCAGTTTAAAAGTTTCCATTCTTGGTTCGGATGCACTCCATCATGCCCACCTCCCTATCTCTGTGAACCTGCTTTTGTACTGCCATAATCCAATATCTCTTCACTATTCCAACTCAGATCATTTTCATAACTTTTCCCTTCCTAAATCTCTCTTTACCTCTCCAGGTGATAAAGACAGAGGTTTGATCATCTTTTCCAATATCTCTAGATATGGCTCAACTCCAAATATTATCTGGAAAACAATCTGGAATTTTTTTAATCAAGTTAATTGTATAAGTTAAATGGAAATTATTGCAAAGATGTCTACAGTTTTCTATTTCTAATTTAATTGTAATAAAATTGGGACAGGAAATAAGGAGTTGAAGGTTGTGCAAGAACTTCCATATGTGTGTGTACAGGATTTACATGACATGGTAATTTACCCAAGAGTTGTAATAAATTACATGCAGTGTTGAATTTGTGACAAATGCTTTAACCATTTATTATGTTATTTCAAGACTGTCAATTCTCATTTTGTAATTACTCACAAGTAGCAAAGTCATTCTGTGCATAAATCTTAAATAGGTTTTGATCATTTCATAAATTAATCACTCTCACACAACGTGTAGGAGAGTGATCAGAATAAAGTCTAAAGTCAGAGTTTTTGATGATAATAGGCTCACGTGAATTTAGGACTATTGACTTCTTGGAATCTACAGTTTGGAACGAATGTGCTTTGAGGTTTTAAGTCATGGATTGCATTTGGTTTATTCAGCTGGGATGCTGGAAGAGGGTATAAATCATACAAGTACAGGCTCTTAATGACTACATGCTGAAACCCTAGGACCCCAAGCAGCTTACGATGAATACGATAGCCACAAGAGACATAATTTCTAGAGCCTGTAGTCTTCCCCTCCCTCTCCCCCTGTAAACTCCTTGTAAAGGGTGTGGGATACAGGGATGCTCATGTAACTTCTTTCCCCCCAAAGTATTTGTTATTCCTTCACGGACCAGGTCACCTCCTTGTACCTTTCCAGATTTTACTCAGCTGACTTAATACGTTGGCCTTCAAGTGTGCTGGATTTTTTTTCATGGAAGGGTTAACAAGAATACTCAACACAGAAAGACCCCACGATTGATCACTTTCCCTTCTTTATCTGTGATGTTATTTTTGTGGAGGCACCACACTCAGGTCAGAGTGGATGTGGTGGTTGGGTCTGTTGGAAGACGGGCACAGGAGAACCAGATCTAATTATTTCAAAACTCTGTTTTGTTTTGTACAACTTGAAGGAGTCTGGGTTTTCTGGAAGTTACTGTGCAGTGTTGTGATGCTGAAGAGGCGGCAGTAAAACCAGGAGATGAACTGCAGGGGAGTGGTGTGAATAAATAGCTAATTAATTTAGGCCCTAATGAATTACTGGCAACCATCTCTTGTCTGATATGTGGTATAATTGCTTGTGATATGCTTTCTTATAATACTGATAGGAGTGAAGACCTTCATCTTCTGATAATCTACAACCTGATAGCATACCCAAGCTTCAGAATAATGTTAAGAAATACTCAGTTTTTTTGGTAATGAAATTCATTAGACAAGGAAACCAATCCAGAGTTGTAATGAGTTTGACTTTGCTAATTAAGTGACAGGTCGTACTGCCGCTGATGAGTGCTCTATAATTGTTCTCTAACTTCGCATCATTGCTTTTTATAAAGCTTTCTTTCTTTCAAAGTTACTTTTATTAAGTTTTGCCAGAAAAGACAACAAATAGATAATAAATCCATCGCATTGAAACTATTACACATTTAAGATAATAGCATATATTTAAGTCCAAGTGCTATTGTCATAGGCCTCCAGTCTGAGAAACAGCCATCCACTACCACTCTCAGTTCTCTCCCACACAGCCAATTTTGAATCCAGTTTACAACCCCTCCATGGATACCTAGTGTCTTAATCTTCTGAACTAACCTCCCATGTGGGACCTTATCCAGGCCTTACTAGAGTCCATAGAGACAACATCCACAGCCTTTCCTTCATCTACCTTCTTGGTGGCCTCCTCAAAAACTCTACAAAATTTGTTAAACACAACCTACCACACACAAAGTCATTCGGACTATCCTTAATCAGCCCATGGCTGTCCAAATACCTATATATCCTATCTCTTAGAACTCCTTCCAATAATTTACCTACTACTGACGACAGGATCCCTGGCTTATAATTGCCTGTTTTGATTTTTTGAGCCTTTTTTAAACAACAGGACTACATGAGCTATCTTCCAAACCTCTGGCACCTCACCCATGGCTAAGGACATTTTGAATATATCTGCCAGGGCCCCTGCCATTTATATTCTAGTCTCCCTCAAGGTCCGAGGGAATATCATATCTGGCCCAGGGGATTTATCTACCTTTGTTCGCTGATACCATGCCAGTTTCCTGAGTAAATACTGAAGCAAAAAACTGTTTAAGATCTCCTCTATTATGTAAGGCTTCACTCATAGTTGACCACCCTTATCCTCTAGGGGACCAATTTGGTCCCTTACTATCCTTTTACTCTTAATACACTTGTAGAAATCCTTCGGGTTTCCCTTCAAATAATCTGTCAAAGCAGCCTCGTGTCTTCTTTTTGGCTTCCTGATTTCTTTCTTGAGTATTTTCTTGCATTTTCTGTACTATTCAAGTTACTTCATTAGCTCCTTGTTGCCTATACTTGCTACACACATCTCTCTTCTTCTTAACCAGATCGCCAGTATCCCTTGAAAACCAGGGTTCCCTATGCCTGTTAACTTTGCCTTTAATCCTAACAGGAACATGCAAACTCTGCACTCTCAGGATGATGATGGCTTATTGGGGAGTTCAGTGATGGTTCCATGTAACTCTTGTTCCTCTCACCGGTGACGCTCACAAGTTTGATCCATTGTTGTCCTGGTGTGAAGAAGAGATGCTCTCAGCTTATCTCTGGATAGATAATTTTTCCCTGAAGAGGCATACTGATGACAGAACGATATATGATGACTGCTTGTATACAGGAGAAATGTTAGTGGAGTTAAGAGGGTCTGAGACATAGGACTTTGGGAACTAAACAAGATGAGTAACTGTGTGGTCAACTATGAAGATAGAGCATGTGGGTGTTGTGCTGAATCAAGAGTTAATTTTTTTTTAAAAAGAAATGACCTTCCATTTTTTGGCTTAGAGAGAACATTTGATCTGTTGGTGAAAAGGAATTTGATGCTTTTGTTCTTGTAATGGTACCAGTGCTACTAATATTGTGGTTCTAGTACAGGTATTGCATTTTTAAATATTATGTTCTGTTTGCACAGTCCAATTTCGCTTTGAAATTTTGATAGAGACACACAGGAGACCACACTCCCATATCCACTTGGCATTAAGTTTATCAGCTTCAAGTACGGTAAAGCCGTCTCAGATCTTGTAATTCCACTGTTCCAATACCATACTGTTTCCAGCTTGAAATTCCCAAATCCTCTCCAAGGTTATCTATACTCAAACCTTGGTTGTCAACGTTAATCCCTCAGTTTTACTGCCTTGTATCAACCTTTGTTCCCATAGAAATGCATCCATTCATTCCATGAATCTGAAACTTCTCTGTTACCAACTCTTCAGCTGATGAATAAGTTGGTGAGGAATCATTGTGCTAAATCTCTGGCAAATGAACTTCTGTTTTTACTTGCAGGAGTGATAGGAGTTAAGACTTTTAACTGATGGTGCTGGTTCTCAGGTTTGAAGGGATGACAGCTGGAAAGATTTTAGTGAGATTTTAGCTCACTGGCATCCTTGAAGTAGTCCAATTTTATTTAAGTAAGAGTGCCAGCAGAACTATTTATGTGTCTGCATTCAGAGCCTAGATTTACAGCTTGAAGGAATGAGATCAAATCCAGTAGATGGGTGATATTAATGTTTTGATTTATCTGCAATTTTGAAAAAAACATCAAGGTTATTTAAAACATTAATCATGCTCACTTATGCCCTTTTGAGGGGACACTCTGCCTTTTTGCCTATTTGCAACTTCAGATCCTGAACAAAGTTGGTAATTCTATGCAGAACTCTGAAATATACATGGAATGAAATGCAAGCCACTGATGTAGAACATAAAAGAAAAACTGCAGTGGTTCAAAACAATTATTTAACAAATCCTCAGAGAAAGGCACTAAATCTGGATCAGCTTATGCTGTCTAATTATTATGACTGAATAAAATAATCATGGCAGAGTTAGTGGATGAACAATTTAAATTAGGATCTCACCAGCAGTTAAATCCCCCCCTAAAACAAGCAAATATAAACTTAAATCCGGGAAAGAAGAAAATAAATGTTCAAAAAAGCCCACATCATCTACATTGGGAGCATAAACATTAGCAAAAACCACCATTTTGTCATGTAATTTCCCCAAAACAATAACAAAATGATCATTCATATCTGAAACAACACGGTGCATAGTAAAGAGAATATTTTGATTAATAAGGATTGAACTCCCCCTCCCCCCCCCACCCCAGCTTTAGTTGGAAAGAAGAATGATAATGCTGCCCCTTCCACCACAGCATCAGGCACAAAACATCACTGCTACTAATGTGTCACCTGCAAGATTAGCTATGGCCTTAAGTTGTTTTAAGTGCAAAGACACTGTTCTCTGCTTAACTCGATGGTTCAAGCCTTTTACATTCCAACTGAGAAAATTAATAGAGTTTTCCATGTTATTTCACTAATAAAAAAGATTGATTAACAGCAATAGAATTGATTTCAAAAATTTTAATATACAAATGCAAGTTTAAGTCTGCAAAAAATGCACAGACAGAATTCATCCAGCAGGTGGCACTCTTAGAACAGAAATGAAAAATTCAGAGGTTAAACGTAAAAAAAAGCCAAAACACAATAACACCATAGCAATGTGAAACAAAAGTAAACACCCCTTAAGCCACCTCCCTTCCTCTCCCCAGTCCCAATCCCCAAAGGCTGCCAAATAGACGAACAACATGCTGAATAATTTATCTGGAATTTCTACTAACATCTTCCTGTTAGATTAGATGTTCTAGATCCTAAAATATTTATAAACAATCCCCAAATAAAATATTTCAAACTGATAGGGAAGTCATGCTTAGGCTATATCACAGAGCACAGCAGAAAAAAAAACAATTTGGAGACTTCTCAAAACATTTTGAAGAGTGTATATATAATAGAACAAACTTGTTAATTATTTACCACTAGTGATTTAGAGAAAAAATAAATTCTATTTTTCCCACTTATTAACAAATGATAAGTAACTCAGTATGCAAATTATATATCAAGAAGGAAAAAAAGTTTATGTAAATACAATCAGAGTATGTCAATATCCTCAGACACTCTGTGCTAAACCAAATAATATAAAGCAATCAATGCTTTCCCTGAAACTACTATAAGACAAATAAATAAACCTATAAAGTAATGAAGTTCAATCATAAGTCAGAATCATCTGATTAACAAAAAAAAGTCACAAGGTGCAAAGTGGAAGCTTGATAACATATTCCTGTGCCTCATCCACTGTATAAAACCACTTCCTGTTCCCACTGGAAAGAGTGATACGAAGATGCGCTGAATATAACAAGGAAGGGTTAAACCCAAGATTATATAACTCAGACATAACTTCTCTGTAGACAGCCCAGTGACTCATGACCTCTGGGCAGTAATTTTCAATGATTCTAAGTTGCTGGCCATGATACAGAAGTTTTCTCTGTTGATGAGCTTCATGGATCACAAGTTGTTTTGTTTGATATTGGTGTAGTGTATGTACAGATTTGAGTTTTGGCAGCAGTGAGCGTTGCACTATCAATCTCCAGTGGAGATGAAACATCTCTTTTCCAAATACTGTTACAGCAGATCTAAAAAAAGATTTGATAGTTGCCCCGTCTCAGTGTTTTCATCTAAGCCCAAGATATGCAAATGTTGATGTCTACTTTGACTTTCCAAGTCAATGATTTTTGCTGTTAACTTCACATTGTTGTTAGATAATGCATAGGTAGTGTCTTCCAAATTCCAAACCTGGTCACTTAGATCATTCAATATAGATTCTACAGAAGACAGATGTTCATCTTGTTTTTTAACACAACCCCAAACATGCTCAAGCTTATCTTCCAGTATTGTGAGCGTAATGTTTTGAATTCTTCAGCAATCATCTTTTTAACCTGGACAAATGCTTCAGAGAAGTCCTCGGAAGGTGGGGTAACAGGTGTTTCTTGCTTCTTTCTATTTTTTTTCCAGCCTTGGTTCTCCTTGTATCCATTTTAACAGAGATAAAAATATATAAATATGAAATCCAATGCACTCTGAAAGTTTGAAAGAAATATGGCGGAGTAAATGAATACTGATAACACAAGAGCGAGTGACTGAGCAGCTATTTCATGTCACAGCCAACTAGAAACCATAAAACATTTTTTATTGATTCTATCATTCAAAAGATGGAGCCTGGGACTCACTGTCTGAATATGGCATCAAAGCAGCAATACTTTTAAATATATATAAAAAGTACCTGATGAACACGTGTTACAGATTCATAAAGTGTTTGAACAGTGAATATTTATATCCACCATGTATACTCGTGTAATATTGATCCCGTGTGGAAAGTCGACCCTCTCTTT
The DNA here is from genome assembly GCF_036971445.1 of Narcine bancroftii. Taxonomy (NCBI): domain Eukaryota; kingdom Metazoa; phylum Chordata; class Chondrichthyes; order Torpediniformes; family Narcinidae; genus Narcine; species Narcine bancroftii. The sequence goes on along the minus strand of NC_091480.1, from coordinate 28,656,675 downwards.
TTTTGGTCCAAAGATCGTGTATTTTCCATATATCACATGTAAAAGTTGACCCCATTATTTTTGGTCCTGACCGCCCACACAACCGTGCTCTGATGCCCCAACCGTGAACTTTTGCCTCAGCCACTCACCCATCTGAGCTCCCGACGCTCCAACCAAATAATTGAGAAAACGCACCTCACTTTCCATTAATCACTAACTATCCTTCTCTTAAATGCAATAGGAATTTTCTTGGGCATTGCTAGGTAGTGGCTGCAGCTCAGCTTGGAGCAATCACACTTCAACTTCATCATATGGCAGCCCGCCCATCAAAGCACTTGACACCCAGATTACGGATTCTTGCCCCGGCTGCCCGTACACTGAAGCTCCTGATATCCTGAACGCAGGCTTACCACCCGGTCCTGGCCATTGAACTCCTGATGCCTTGAATGACGCAGGTACATACTGTGGTCAAAAGTGATCTATGTAAAAGTCAATCCCCCAAATTTGCCCTGAAATATTGGTCCCCAAAGCTTAACTATATGAGTATATATGGTATTTATTTTATACATAAAGCTATAATATATGTGTGTATGTATGTGTATATATGTATACTGTTTATTATGTGTGTGCACTGTAGTCTGTCTGGTTTTACGTGTCTTTGGCTTGGCTTCGCGGACGAAGATTTATGGAGGGGTAAATGTCCACGTCAACTGCAGGCTCGTCTGTGGCTGACAAGTCCAATGCGGGACAGGCAGACACGGTTGCAGCGGTTGCAAGGGAAAATTGGTTGGTTGGGGTTGGGTGTTGGGTTTTTCCTCCTTTGTCTTTTGTCAGTGAGGTGGGCTCTGCGGTCTTCTTCAAAGGAGGTTGCTGCCCGCCGAACTGTGAGGCACCAAGATGCATGGTTTGAGGCGAGATCAGCCCACTGGCGGTGGTCAATGTGACAGGCACCAAGAGATTTCTTTAGGCAGTCCTTGTACCTCTTCTTTGGTGCACCTCTGTCTCGGTGGCCAGTGGAGAGCTTGCCATATAACACGATCTTGGGAAGGCGATGGTCCTCCATTCTGGAGACATGATCTACCCAGCGCAGTTTGATCTTCAGCAGCGTGGATTCGATGCTGTCGGCCTCTGCCATCTCGAGTACTTCAATGTTGGAGATGAAGTCGCTCCAATGAATGTTGAGGATGGAGCGGAGACAACCCTGGTGGAAGCGTTCTAGGAGCCGTAGGTGATGCCGGTAGAGGACCCATGATTCGGAGCCGAACAGGAGTGTGGGTATGACAATGGCTCTGTACACGCTGATCTTTGTGAGGTTTTTCAGTTGGTTGTTTTTCCAGACTCTTTTGTGTACGTGTACTCAGATTATAATGAACTTGTACTTGAATTTGTACTTAACCAAAATAACTGCAGATGCTGAAAATCTGAAACAAAACTAGAAAATTCTCAGTAGTTCTGGCTGCCTCTGTGGAAAGAGAAACATTGTTTCAAGTTGGGGAGTCTATGTCAGAACTGATAAGGAGACAAAATAAACCAGTGAGGGTTTATCAGAGTGTACTCAGGAATTCAAAAGCAATGGGAGTGTTGTGTGGGGTGAATTAGGAACAATGAGGAAATTAAACCAGTTATTGGTGGCAGGATGTTGCTGGCTTTAACGAGGTACTGATGTGGACCCAGCAGTGTGAGGGCGGGCAGGTTAAGGGACCAGCACGCCTAGTGTGGTGAAGTTGAGGTGAGATGACAGGGTCCTGAAAGGAATATGGTAGTGCAGAGATCACGCACACCTGTGTGGAGCTCAAGTGGACCCAAAAGGGTGATTGAAGTGTGGTCTGTGTAGGGTGAACTAGGAATAGAAATGTAAAGTTGTTGTTGGAGATGTTATTTAATCTTTTTCCTCTAATTACTGGCCTTCCTGCCAGTAGAAGGAAATCTATTAAAGTTCCTCCTTTCACAACCCAATGAAGAACAGCTAATGGATTTTCCGCATATCACCATTTCGCCCTCTGATCAAAGCAATGTGCTCCACATTTTGCTATATCCAAACATGTAAATTAAAAACTGCACATAATGTGACAAAATGCTTCTCTTCGTCATATGAACAAGATCAAAGTGATTAATGATAGCCTGTTTCAAAGGGAGACAGGTTTTAACGAAAGTGTAAATTGGAAATGCTGCTATTCAAAACCTTTCTCTATTTGCCTTTTGACCTGTGTATAATTTGCTGCATATGTGCTTATGCAGTGCTATCTTTCATGTACACTTGGCCTACTGTGGGCACTGGACAACTTTCTGATGTGTTGCTAACTTTAATGTAGAAACCATTGCAGCTAATTTACGGACTGCAAACTCCATTGACAAGTATCGGATTAAAATTGAGAAGCAATTTTCTGACGGCACAGTTAATGTATGAGTGTGTACAACGCTATTACAGCATCAGCGGCCCAGGTTGGAATTCGCCATTTACTGTGAGGAGTTTGGGCATTCTGCCCCTCTCTGTGTGGGATTCCTCTTAGTTCTCCAGACCTCCAGTTTCCTTCCACCTTCCAAAGACAGGGCTAGTAGGTTAGTTGGTCATATGTGTGTGTATTTGGCTGGCACAGGCTCATCATGCTATATCTCTAAATTTTAAAAAAATTTGGTGCTTGAGGCATGAATATTGATTAAGACCTCTTTCCCTTCGTACTGTAGGATCTTGTATTTACCACCTGAGAGATGAATGGGGACTCAATTTAAAGTCTTATCAGAGAAATGGAGCTGCTGTCAGTGTAGTATTCCCTCGGTTTTGTGTTGAACATGCGGCCTGGATTAGGTGCTGACAATCGTGAACTGCCATATGATGAAGTTAAAGTGTGATTGCTCCAAGCTGAGCTGCAGCCACTACCAAGCAATGCCCAAGGAAATTCCTATTGCATTTAAGAGAAGGATAGTTAGTGATTAATGGAAAGTGAGGTGCGTTTTCTCAATTATTTGGACACAAGATACAACACGGATTATCTGAACAATAAACATCATTTTATGTTACAATTTCTACCTCTCCTTCAGTGGAGTGGAGTGGAATGACCCATGTCACATGAAACAGGTTCCTCTTGGTTTGTTAAATTAAGGGGCAAAGAGCCAATTCCCAAAGTCTGTGCCTGTGGTGAAACCACTGTTGTATGTAAATAACATGACCTTGTATGTTTGACCCTGCTCTCACTGGCCAGCTTATGACTCCTCCCCTTTATCCACCATAAAGGCTGTCATGCCACAACCCTGCCCCCAGTTTGAGCCCAGGACAGTGTGAACCAACAACACAAGGGATCTAATAAAAACCATCAGTTCCTGTTACTTCAGTCTTTTGGTTAATTGATCGTGCAACAATGCCCATCGATCCCCTGGTAAAACATTCAAAAATACCATGATGGGATGCACCTTTCCAATAATGCAGGCTAATTGCTTAAACAGAGCTCGAATTGGTTCCCTTGCACCTTAAGACAATGTCATCTGGCTGATCTTGTCACTTGAATCAGCTTTTCCTCAACTTCACTGGCTTTCTTCAGATTCAAGTGTTGCTCTGGACATTCGTGTGGGCCAAGCCACACCTGTCTTTCTGTGGAATATGTGGAAGAATCTTTATTTCTGTCCTACCCGGTCCCACTGCCTCAACCCTTTCTCTGATACCTCTCTACTGGTGCTACCTACTGAACACATGCAGACCTTGACAATTTTGCTCCATTTTTAAAACCAGCTGCAGTTTTTTTGATTAATGGTGATTTTCAATTACATCTGAGTATTTTATCTAATTGCAAGTTCAATCTTCAATTTAAGAGGGTTCAGTTTACTGGCAGCTGATATCAATTAGCTTTTGGATCTAAAATTCAGAAAAGACTAAAAGCCTTGAATGCTGAGATACAAGAATGCTTTCAGTGACTTGCTTGGATCCTGCTAACCCTATGCAGGCTTCCCCAAACATTTATTTTTAATACAAGAAAAGCAGCAGTTGATTTAAATAAGTATGTTGAACATATGACTGAGAAACTGTTTCATTTTGTTTTGAAATTAGAAAGCTTTGTGTTTCTGGTGAAGGAGATCAAGTATGGAAACCCTGGGCACAGAGAATTTCAGGACTGGGACTCCAACACAGACACCAGATGAGAATGTGGTGATGAACTTCAGCTTTGATGGATATCCACTGGAAGAAGAGGAGGTTCAGATCAAGCAGAGGCAAAGTCAAGGTGGCGGGATGTCCATAGTCAATGAACCAGGTGATACCTATTTAAGTGCATGTTGTGTGTGTGTATATGAGTACATTTTAATTCTTTTATCTTCCCCACTTCAGTCCATCAGGCATTGGTTCTTGTAAAAACACTATGCTGGAGAAACTCAGCAGGTTAAACAATGTCCTTTGCGTAGCAAAGTTAAAGACACATAACCATAGTTTCTGGCTTGAGTCCTTCATCAAGGTATGGAAAAATGTCAGCTGGTGCCTGGATTTAAAGGTAAGGTGGGTGGGGGAAGGAGGCATGGGGGAAAGGAGCATGGTCACAAAGGCAGGAGGTAATAGGTGGAGAAGGGAGGGAGGTGTTGTGTTCAAAGTGAATCAAGGCTAGACACATGTTATCAACAAACAGTAGGTTTATTTCTTCTTTCTTTTCTTTCTTTGGCTTGGCTTCGCGGACGAAGATTTATGGAGGGGGTAAAAAGTCCACGTCAGCTGCAGGCTCGTTTGTGGCTGACCAGTCCGATGCGGGACAGGCAGACACGATTGCAGCGGTTGCAAGGGAAAATTGGTTGGTTGGGGTTGGGTGTTGGGTTTTTCCTCCTTTGCCTTTTGTCAGTGAGGTGGGCTCTGCGGTCTTCTTCAAAGGAGGCTGCTGCCCGCCAAACTGTGAGGCGCCAAGATGCACGGTTTGAGGCGTTATCAGCCCACTGGCGGTGGTCAATGTGGCAGGCACCAAGAGATTTCAATTCACAAAAGGACATACACTCATACAGACAGGCATGTACACAGCAGACAGGCACGGTAAACTGAGAAATGAAGATTTAACTTCTTCAGTACCCACCACCCACAGGCATGGTGTACTGAGAAATGAGGGTTTAACCTTTTCAGCACCCATCACCCACAGGCACAGTTTACCCAGAAACGAGGGTTTAACTTTTTCAGCACCCACCACCCACAGGCACAGTTTAATGTGTAACTAATGAATACATACACAAGAACTTCTTCTCCAGTGTCGCTGCTGCTTGGGATCTGGGATGGACCCATTAAGTCAGCCCTCCAGAACTGCCCATGCCTCACTGCCTGGGCTTCAGCAATAGTCACAACTAATGAACACCTACACAGTAATAAAACACAAATAACTACACATCGGGTGTGAATAAATCCCTGCTAAACATTCTCAACTCCTGATTGGGATTGTGAGGGATAAACACACCGTACCATCAACTCTATCTCTAGGAGGCACAGCACACTAACAAACAATAAATTAATTACAACTAACAAGTATATCAAATGAACCTGGTCTCCAGCATTGGCCACGGCTTGAGATCCAGGATGGGCCCATTGCAATCGGCCCTCCAGAGCTGCTTGCAGCCTGGAGTTTCAGTGATGGTCTCCAAACAGCAGCAGCAGACAGAGAGAGAAAGCAGGGGTTACACATGTTCGGCTTTTTCAATTCAAGACCTGTCCACGTGACCTACGAGGACCAAACATGCATCAGCCTCACTTGTGGGCAGATCTAACCTTTGACTGGCAGGTGAGGTGAATTCTGACTAGGCTCCGGCCAGAGAGGTTACATGACTCTCTGCAATCCACATTCCCACCAGATCCTAGACAGAGAAGCCACGTTATCCTCACAATCCATACTCCCACCAGTTTCCAGACAGAGAGGCCACATGACCCTCCACAATCCACACTACAGGAGGGCACGGCAGCAAGTAGGGGCATTGCTCCTTGTTCACTCCACCGTCACCAGCCCCAAGAGAGCTTCTTGTAGGCAGAGTTTTTTTTTTCAGGTGTAAGCCTCAATAGTATGAGGATGGCAATCTCTCTTTCATCATCAGTGCTCGACATACCAGATTCTCATTCAGATATTGGGCTCCGTTGACCTTAAACCAAACCTTCAGAAAGGGAGTACAAATGGTAGCCAATATTCTTGAAGTATGAAATGCTGGTGACCAATGGCAAATATCCAGTCATCAAATGGAGATTATTGGGGTGGATATCCTCTCAAACAATCCCCTAAAAATACATGAAGACAAACCTGCCCCCAATTCATCCCATCCCAGCTTATTCCCCATAACCATTTTATCCATCCACAATCGCCTAAAGGTTTAATCTCCTGAACTCCATCCTTGGCTTGTTGAACAACAAGGGCAAAGATCTTTTAGCTACTTCCATCTTGATCCATCTCTTCCCTAAATTCTGCATCTTTTCACCTCTCTGCCCCCACCTACAGGAGCTCTGTCAAAGCCTACTTCTTTGATCGCCCTTCCTTGACTGCACCCTGACTTCAAAGTTCAAATTTACTGTCAGAGCACATACTTGACATCAGATTCAATCCTGAGATCCTTTTGTCCTGCAACCAGACAGAATTTTGATATTGCAAACTGTATCCAAAAAAATGCAGAGAGAAATGTAAATAAAATAAGAAATGTAAACAAACTGTAAATATTCAGTAGTTCTAAATTCAGTACAGAGTCATTAAAGAGTTTTTGATTGAGTTCAGCTACTCTCGGATGTGAAGTACCCAGGTTTCTGTCATTGTGACTTCAGCTACCAAATTTGTTAATTCAACTTGAAGCAGATTTGAAAGGCTAGAGACAGAAATATGATAATTAATGGTAAAACATTCATCTTTAATATCCATGCAAACAGATTAACCTTGTGTCTAATCACTCATGTGCATAGATTTAATTAGGGTTTCACTAAGCCTGTGCACATCTCTGGGGTATTGCAGGCAGCAAATAGATCCTTCTTTCTAACTATGTAAAAGCACCTTACTATTTTCCATATACAGCTCTATCTGATATGTTAGGACCATCCAGTCACGAGCATCACCAAATAAACAAGAGAACCAATGGCTTTTATCACACTTCTGTGGCATTTCCCCAAGCTGAACAGTTTTTGGATCACTCTCTTCAATAAGATATCAGGTGCCAGGTCTGCTTCTGCAGCGTGTGTTATTTGGGTGTGACTTGTACCAAAAATAATACCAAAGCAAGCCTATGCATTTCTGGCAGGTGCGGTATTGGTGAGGTTGTGAGTGCGTTCCCAGCCAAAGCACATTTTGATGACATTTGGCATGGAAGTATGTTTTTTTTCAATGCCAGTACAGTCAAACAAAAACTTACTATTCTAATGTCTGCCTCTTTTAACCTTAATCAGCTGAATATGACCCATTCTGTCCTCTAAACCCCCTCACACAGTTATTAAACAATTCTCCACCTTCTGAACCTTGGTGAGAAACAATGAAATGGACTTCTGTGACTGCAAATGAAATCTGCTGATCAAGTCAACGTTTGTTATAAAACACACACATAAATGCTGGAGGAATTCAGCTGGTCTCACAACATCCATAGGAGGAGCCCTTCTTCAAGGAATAAGCAAAGAACAGGAAGGTGTAAGAATAAAGACTGGCCAGGAAGGAGTCCAGACCAACAAAAGGTGTTAATTAGATTTGATAAGGGGAGAGGTGTTTGATTTGGCTCTGTGAAAGGAGATAGAGGAAAAAGGGAAGAGAGAGAGAGGAATGAGGGAAGAAGTGTGGGAGGGGAGAGTTCATGGAAACCAATGTTAATGCCATCTGGTTGGAGGGGGCCCAGACAGAAGATGAAGTGTTGTTCCTCCAATTTGCCTGTCTTGGCTTGGGAGGGCATTCCTTGAAGAAGGGCTCAGGCCTGAAGGGTTGGTAATGTATCTTTACTTCCTATGGACACTGTGAGGCCGGCTGAGTTCCTCCAGTTTTTCTGCACATTTTAATGGCAATAACAGCGTCTGTGGACTTTCATGTTTCACACGTTTGTTATCCATTCCTAATAGCTTTTGAATTTTGCCATTGGTCTGGTTTGGGTGAGGGTGTCAGATTTCCTTCCATGCAGAATATCAGTGAACCAGATGGATTTCATGACAAAGAAATGAGATTTTAAAGAGATACGCATTTATTTAATGATTTGAATTTAAATTCTCCAGGGGCTGGCATGGATTTGAGGCTAGCTGCTGGTCCAGTAATCGAAGCTCTGCACCCTGTGCTCCAGTCCCATTGCTCATCCCAGTCCAGATTTGGTTGCAAGTTCTGCCTGCCTGACAGGAGAAAGGCTCTGTGGTGGGTTTGTTGGAGGGAAGATTCGTTTGACAGTGAGGGGGTGTGGTGTTTTCAGGAGCCTGCCCCATTGGCCAATTCAATCAGAAATAATTGCCAGAATGGGGAGGAAGTGGGAAGAGAAGGGCTGAACACGAGGAGACCATCATCTTTGTCAAGGTCATGGCCACAGAAATAACCCCTCCTTGGAGGGTGACCACTGACTTGGGCATGTTTTACTCCACCTTGGATTGCTGTTGCAATCCCCAGTTGTACATTACCTTGTCCTCTCAAGGAGGGGCAGTTGTGTCCGTGACCATCATGGTTGCAAACTAAGCTGTGGATGTTATGTGTGGGAGGGTGCATGACTGAATGAAATTCTTACCAGAAAGTAGGGGACTGGTGGATCAACGTCTGAGGCTAGTGGTGCAGTTGCTGGGCATACCCTTTGAAGAGGCACGTTCGGGCCTGAACTACGCTTGTCATTGACTGTGTTCACATATATGGGACTTGACCTCTGGCAATAACAACCAGAGCTACTATTGCTTTCTAAGAGCTTTCAGGTCCCTGTGAATTGAACGCCTCTCTCTTCCTTGGACACCTCCAGTGCGACCACTGAAAATGATACTTCCTCTTTCCTTGTGCCATTGAGTGATGGGATTGGTGTCCAAAGGGGCTTCACTATTGATCTGAAAGGATAGGATCAAATCCCACCACAGTAACTGGGAGTTCATATTTTGGTGTCAAAAACTGGCAACAGTTATGGTTTGTCATAAACACCTTCTGGTTCATTTGTGTCCTTCAGGGTGGGAAACTTACCTTTTTATTTGTGCTCTTTGTGAATGTTTCCTGCTCTAAAAATGGCTTAGCAAGCTGCCCATAAGATTGACAATCTACCATCTACAGCTGTTAATGAATATGAATTTTCAGGATGGCAACTTTGGTAAACCAAAGTTTACCACTTATCTGCGTGTCATGGGTTTTCAGGGGCTAGCCAATTTAGCTGCTTTGCATTTTATGTGACAACATTCTCCTTCCCTTGGGTTAGAACATTACTGGTTTGAATGAACGGCTTGGGTTTAAGAAATCTGTCGTCCAGAAATGTGATTGTGGAGCAGATTTTCTAAACCCTACGCAATTTAAATTGAAAGTCAACCACTGAATGTGTTCACAGGATGCAGGTAGTTTAATAAGGCACTGTGCATACAACAGCAGTGTCAGAAATACTGCGAATACTTGTCAAAAGGCCAAGCACAGAAAACCAGATCCCAAACAAAAAAAATCAGTGAAAGGAGCAGTGATTACCTTCATTGTCACTGCAGAATCCATGGATTCAACAATGGACAAGACCTCTGATCGTTACACAAGTGAAGGCTTCACACTTTTTGATGGGGTGAAATTCTAGGTGTTTCAGTTTCAACTCGAGAGTCAGAGAGGGACAGTGCATGCTCCCATGAGACATCCAGTCAGTCTCACAAGAGTTTACTGAAGGATTTTCCACTGTTTCTAATGGGATCGCCCTGATCCCTGGCAATGAGGGGACATTGAACTAGTTTGCAGTTAATAGGAAACTCATAAAATTATGTATTGCTACTGCAGAGAGCTGCACAAATGGATCATTAATTGTGTTATTTGCTGGCCCAATAGCACTGGACAAAATAGGCCCACTTCTCTGTACAGAGCTACCTTGTGCATTTTTAAGTGGGAATGAATTTCCAAGTCCATGCACTTCAATCTTTATTTCTCTATGTCTTCCCTGTATAGTGTGTTCCATTGTAACCTCCTCCAATATTATTAGGGTCACTGAAAGACTGCGGGAAGGCTTTTCAAGAATATGATTTAAATGGATTTTGACTGCTGTCCTGCCTTTTTTCAAAATCAGTGCTGTCGACATATTACATTTATGCAGGTCTTCTATCAAGATAAGTTGTGCCACAGCTGAGCCCAATTTTTTGTTCAATTATTCTTGCCTATAGAGGTCACCATTTGTTTCTTTTATTCTATTGAGCCTGAAAAAAAAACAGTTGAGGATCATTCCTGGGACCTTCTTAGCTGCGTGGTTCCTGCTGCACTGCGTGGTGCTTTTAGCTACAAAGCCACAGACATTTCAAGGCCTAGAGTGACATCTGAAGCATATTTTCCCCCTTCCGACCAGATGGTGGCCAGAATGGGTCCAGGTATTAATGAAATGCTCCTTCTATTAATCTTTTATACTTTATCTAAAGAGCACCCTCAGAATGGAGCTCTGCAGCTCCCCTGTGATCGTTCAATTCAGCGCATTCTCCTCTTTGCTTCTTGCTGACCTTTCTGAATTATTGACTTGATTCACTGCTGTTACGAGGAAGGCCAATGCTTCAGTTAACTGTCTATTTGATGGACAGAAGCCCCGGTTTTTCAACAGTGAATTGTCTGAGCGCTTTCTCAGCAGTCTGTCAATAACTGTGCATTATCCTATTAGGCTTGGGATAAAATGTTGATCTCAAAATCAAAGATCACTAACTTGCCTGGTATTATTTTACATTTATAGTAGGGAGCATTCCTATATTTATATGCAGTAAAACCCCTGGTATCTGGCACTTATGGGGATTAGAGGATGCCGGATTAGTTTATTTTACGGTTATATAACCATATAACAGTTTACAGCACGGAAACAGACCATGTCGACCCTTCGAGTCTGCGCCGGTTCATTTGAACAACTCCATTGGTTCCTCCCTCCCACTCTCTGCCCATAACCCTCCAACCCCCTCATATCCATGTTCACATCCAACCTTCTCTTAAATGACGGAAGGGACCCTGCCGCAACTTTCTCTTCTGGAAGATCATTCCATTCTGTCACCACTCTCTGAGTGAAAAAGCATCCTCTAACATTCCTCCTAAAGTTTTTCCCCCTTACCCTTAACTCATGCCCTCTTGTTTCAACCTCCCCTGCCCTCGGGGGAAAGAGTCTATTTACATCTAGTCTATCTATTCCCTTCGCAATTTTAAATACCTCTATCAAATCCCCTCTCAGCCATCTACATTCCAATGAATAAAGTCCCAGTCTCCTTAAGCTTTCTCCATACTCCAGATGCTGTAAGCCAGGCAACATCCTTGTAAATCTTCTCTGCACCCTCCCCACCTTATCTATATCCTTTCTATAATTTGGAGACCAGAACTGAACACAATACTCCAAACCTGTCCTCACCAATGCCTTAAACAGCCACAGCATCACTTCCCAGCTCCTATACTCTATACTATGATTTATGAAGGCTTAAGATTGTGTCATTGCATGGGTTGGTGAACCAACAGCAAGGTATGCCAATTTTAAACTTGCATATTTTTTAGCTCTTTATTTTCCTTGATTTCCTTGTTGGGGTCTAGAGGTTGCTGGAAATCCAGATACCAGGGGTTTTACTGTATTCTAGTGCAAAATACATAATGACTCATGTATTGAGCTAGTTTTTATTCACATTAGTATAAGGTGGGTACTACATTGTATACAAACACATTGTATACATTCCTCTGACAATGGAATTAAATTTGGACCCGAAAATGAACTTGTGATCTTCAGATAATCAACTTCATTTTAATGTAATGAGTGCATCAACTTTCTGCAGACTGGTCTAATGAAGATGAGTGCAGAACTTGATGACTTGTTCATTGGTTGACATTTCAGTCAGGGGTAAAATTAAAATGGAGCTCCACAGAGTGTGAACACATAGCCTTCTACAGATAGTCAATCTTCCTCCTTCGATTGCTTGGGATTAACCAGCAGCCAGTTGTCCCAAGTCTCTGAAAGCATGGGCTTCTGAGAGGTGGCCTCTACAGCCATCTGCAACCTCTTTCTCTGAAAGTATGTGGTCTACCAATGGTACAGCAATACCCAGGAGCGGCCTGTTTGCAAATGACAGCCAGGAGACTGATAAATAGGGATGCTGTTTTATGCTATGTGCCATGATGGGGAGGTGGCGTTCATGTCATTATCAATTCATCGTGGTGCACAGAGGTGACGGTCATGTTCAGTCTTACTCCCCCGACCTGGAACAACTGGCATTCAAGTGCTGCCCATTCTACCTGCCGAGAGAGTTCACCGCCATCATCCTGGTTGCAGTGTACGTTCTGCCTTAGGCTAACGTCAGGCTGGCACTAGAAGGATAAACAGCCATGAGTCAGCACAACCGGATGCTTTCCCAATCATTGTGGGAGACTTCAATTAGGCTAACCTGAAGAAATCTCTGACAAACTTCTACCAACACGTCACATGAGAGACCAGAGGAACCAACCCACTTGACCACTGTTTCATCACCAGGAAAAATCCATACCGTGCCATACCACGACTGCACTTCAGCAAGTCTGATCGCCTGGCTATACTTCTGCTCCCGGCGTAAAACCAGAGACTGAAGACCACAGCACCACTGGTGAAGATGGTGAAAGTTTGGTCGAGGGAGTATCTGCAGGACTGCTTTGAATTGGTGGACTGGACGAGGACTCGTCTGTAAACTTGAATATGCAACAGTATCACCAACTTCATCAAGACCTGCGTGGACGAGTGTGTACCCATGTGCAAATACCAGGTGTTCCCCAACCAGAAGTCCTGGATGAATTAGAGAATTTTCAACTTGCTGAGGGCGAGAACAAGAGCATTTAAAGCCGGGAATCAAGATATTTACAAGAAGACCAGGTGCAACCTGCGGAAGGCCATCTCTGAAGCAAAGTGGCAATTTTGGAGGAAACTAGAAACTGAGATGGGATGGGGCAGCTAAGGTATTGGGAGTTTGGATATGTGGGCGAATGGGGTCTAGGTGAAAGTCCATGATTTGGTAGTTGGGTGCTTTGAGGGGGCGTGCGGCCAAGGCCTGAGTGAGGGACAGTGATCTGGATTGTCAGGAGCTCCAATGGGCAGATAGCCAGGACCAAAAATAGGGGAAAGGGTCAACTTTTACATGCGATTATATGGAAAATATCTGATCTTGGGGCCAAAAATAGGGGGATTGTCTTTTGCATGGTATCAACTATTACACGCATATATACCAATTATAAATTCCATGGATGTACTTTTAGAAAACAAAGGAATTATGCCTCAGATGCCCGAGGCAGATTTGACTTTGTGCATTACCCCCTTTACTCCTCCTCCTGTTCCTTTTCCAGTACACTACTGTTTTGCACAGCCTCGGTTTATTCTTCCAACACGCAAAAGGGTATTTTAAAAGGGTATTTTAATACTTATAAATAAGCATGTGGGTGAGGAACCAGCTTATGTAAAAAAAAAAACTCAAGTCGACAAAAAAGTTCTTCAGCATTTGGGGCATGGTTAGTGTAGTGGTTAGCGCAATGCCATTGCAGTGCCAATGACCCGGTTTGGAATCAGCCGCTGTCTGTTTGAAGTTTGGATGCTCTCCCCATGTCCAAGTAGGTTTCCTCCAGTTTTCTTCCATGTTCCAAAGACTTACAGAGTTAGTAGGTTAATTGGCCACATGGGTGTAATTGGAGGCGTGGGCTCGTGGGCCAGAAGGGCCTTTTACGGTCCTCTATCTCTAAATTTGCCAAGCTCTTGCACTCTTTCACAACTTGAACTAACTCTAAAAAGTAATTAATACTTGAATCATAGCAACAGGAAAAAAAAATTGTCAATGTATTTGTGAATTCCTTTTAAATAAACCTGCGTTGAGGTCCTTACTGTAAGTGTAGTTTAGCCTTATGTCTTCAAGTGAATTCATTAGCTGGAGTGTTGAATTCCAAAACAATAGCATGGATGTCATGTTGATATTGTTTTCTGTCTATTTACTTAGATTGAGAGAGCATTCAGGGCTATGTCCCAACACCTTCAGCAACCTGGCATCTGCACAGTACCTTTCACTGCAATTGTAGCACCTCCCAGAAAGTATTTATTCAGCCTGCCTTTGCTTTCTGCTTGAATGTTACTTCCGATAGCTTGGTGATAAATCCTAGGTTTCACTGTAAGAGGAAATATTTATTCACATTTATAATCTGCAAATTGTCCCCTCACACACACCTTTCCAGTGCAAACAGAAACCAATGGTAGATTTGCCCAGCACGATCATGCATGAACCACCTTGGGTCAGGATGCCATGCCGTACAGTGGATTGACCAGTCCATTGACTGGGGATACCATGGATAGTGTTGCTGAGCCATGCAGACCTGGGAGATCTTTGATCTGAGTTGAGATGGCTGATATAATTCCATGGAATGCCAAGGACTGACTACCAAATTTCTGCCAGTCCAAATCAGTCTGAGGGAGTGCTGAAGGTTTTCCAGTCACCATGCAGAGAATTACAAGCCCAAATCTATAGTCTTTCACCCCATGCACAGCTTGGAAAACAGACAACATGTCCCCATCATCTTATAACCATATAACCATTTGAGTCAAATGTTTTAAGAATAGAACTTGCATTGTTTTTAATTGTTTTTTTATTGCTTTCTTTACAATGCAGATGTTGAGTCACTACCTAAGGATAGCTATCATGGGATCTACTTTGCAATGCTTCTGGCTGGAGTTGGATTCCTACTGCCTTACAACAGTTTTATCACAGATGTAGATTATCTACACCAAAAGTATCCAGGTACAGTACTGATGAGGTGATGCACAATCATGTGGAGCATTAAGGTGACTAGGGCAAATAGCCCTATGTGAAAAGTCATTGCATTGTGTTATACCAAGATATCCTCATCAGGAAGGCGACTGCTTCAATCTGTGAACTCCTTGTTGTTATCAGCTAGTAGGCTTCCTACAGCTTCATTCCTTCTCCAATATCTCCTGCTCGGATTTATAGGTGTGAAGTAGGGAAAGGTGATTTGTCCTGTTACTGCTTTTATATTGGCGAAGATGCAGAAACACATTTTGGGACAAACTTTGAAATTTACTTTAGGCGTGGCAGCAATTGATAGAGTGAGGCCTCTTAAAATCTTGTGTGAAACAAATAGATTAAATCACCAGCAATGGCCAGATGTTCCAAACGGGACTGTAGCTACACACCCATCAGCACTGAGCTAACTGCTAGAGTTGTGTTGAGCTGCTGTTAGACTGGAGGTCAATGAGTGACACCTGTCATTACAGTCTGCTGCTGGACTCCATGAAGTCCAACACAGGTCTCTTCTGCTGTGGATACCTCAGCATAATATTTGTCTGATTTACTGTATCTGGGACCTATGGGGATGGGTGGATGCCAGAGAAGTGTATTTGCCGGTTGCTTGAGATTGTATGTTATGTGATTGGTGAACTAACCACTAGGGGGACCATTTTTAAACTTCCGTACTTTTTACTATTTATTTTCTGGTTTTTTTTTGTCAGTTGCTTGAATTCCGGATAATGGGGATTATACTGTACTTTGCTATTAAATACATTAATGACTTCTAAGTGATTTCAAAGCATTTTAGAATATATTTTACAAATTATTTACATCATTTTTAATATAAAAATTATTCAGTTCCTTGCCTTCTGTCAAAGTTCCAGGGTGAGCTCTGAAGCTTGCTCTGTCTAAAGCCTACCCACTCACCCTTGCCAGCGACCTGCAGGATTCAGAGACCCACTGAGTTCTGTGTGCTCATCAATACCAGGTTAACATGAATGTGTGCAGGCATGAAGGTTTGCTCGGGCACTGAGTTAATGTGACTGGCTAGATCCTGCAAGATTTAGCCCAATTCATTGGGAAAGTTTTCATAAAAGACACTCAGAAGGAGGTGATTGTGGTTTTCCGCTTTGGCATTGCCAGCATGCCAATTCATACTTTTCCATACCTATCACTTTAATTTTCTGACATTGGTTCCCATTGTGCACAAAATCCACAAATAGGAAGCATTTCTGTTCAGAGAATGGATAATCTAATAAGCATTACCCTGACTGCTATGAACCTTTCAAATGCAAGTTCTATTTGCTATTGATCTCCCTTGTATCTTTTCATTTTCCAATATTTCTTCCCTCTCTCGATCTTATTCTGTCTTCCATCTCATCTCCCCTCCTCCCCCCATCCCTCTCACTGCCTTCCTTCTATTCTCTCTCTGAAATATTTGTCATTCTCATTCTCCACCTCATCTAAACCATTTGTTTTTTTAGACTGCAATGTTGGGAAAATTGTTTTTATATTAAAAAAAACATAATTACTGCCTGAATGGTTGTTCACACTGGGTGCCTTTTAAGACTGCAAGTATCTGAGTGCAACAGTCCCGGGGGTTGGACATGCAGTAGAGTGGATGACCGTCAACTAATTTTTCTGCTACTGCGGGCTTCCTCCAAAAATTGTAGGGGTCCTGCAGGATAAATTACAGAGGAGGAATTGACTCAAAATTCCTGAACATTCCTCTTTAGACTGCCCATGTAGCGGCAAAATTCTTTGATTGTGCTGTTACATGCCTGCAGTCTAAACACCATAAATGTCTACTCTTCCCAGGTATTAAACTGTGGAAGAAGAAGAATGAAGTTTCTACACAAGGGAAACATCGGAGCTGGAACCTGTGGTTATTTACTTTTATTTCTTTGGGACGTAGTCGATGAAAACTTACAGCTGCTGTGTTTTTCGTTCTCCCGAAGGAACGTCCATTGTGTTTGACATGAGTCTTACCTACATCCTTGTTGCCCTGGTTGCTGTGATTTTAAACAATGCCCTGGTGGAGTTACTCAGCTTACATACCCGCATCACCGTTGGTAAGTTCAGCAAGTTAAATGGACATCACAGCTTCAAACCAGTTCTGAGCTGTGTCACTGCTACTTGTATCAGAAGATAGAAAGAATAGTGTTATAAGATGCACTGAATAATTAATTCAGACAATGAAGAACTTACTACTATATGATTAATTAATGCACTTTATTAGCCCTGACTAAGCCGTGAGTAGAAAGGTGCATATACATGCAAACGTTTCCAGCCTGGTACCCATTACACATTTAGCTTTCTGCCTCTGCTACCCTCTCAGTCAGAATGATAGATCTTCATCTTGGGGTATGTTGTTCTGAGGAGCTGGGTTTGATGACAATGCAATGCTGAAGTGCAAATATTTCCAGTTTTAAGAAAGTTCATTGAAATAAAGAACATTTGCATATCTGCATCCAATTTCTCATCCCTTCATGAAATGACAATTCAATACTTACTAAAAATCTAGTCACCGATGCACAGAGTTGTCAATTTGCATGCAGCTCGATCCAACGTGCATCAGTGTGAAAATGACCAGAAAATGTATTTAATTGTCTTGATAATGATGTAGGTATTGGCCAAAACATAATCACTCCCTACTACAGCATCGTGAGTTCTTTTCATGTATAGGAGACAGAAGAAATTAGGCTTTGGTTTAACATTACGTCCCAATCCCAGATTCTTCTCTATATATTCATCTATTTATATCTAAAATAATTTGAGATAATGTAACAGAGCAGCATAATAAACTTTAATTGAAATATTTGCACAAAACCATCTTCTCACCCTTGTTCCATTTGCCAGTACTTCCCAGTGACTACTTGTGAAAGAAGTAATTTTATCACGAGCCTTTAAAAGTAATATTTCCTTATCATGCCTGAGTTGAGGGGGGAGGGATGAAGGAGTGTGTTGGGGTTGAAGAGAAGGACTTGGATTGCTACATGAGGTGGGGGAAGATGCGATTGGAGCAGTCAGGATGACGAGAGTGTTGAAGTAGTGGCAGGTCAAGGAGAGGGTGCGTGAAGTAGGTACCCGGCCAACATTCATATTAACCAGCTGACTACCTGCATCAGTAGCACAGGAACATTCTGTGAAGTTGTCAATGCCTTTACAGAACTGTGTGTCACATTGAGTTTCCATTATCTCATTGATGACAGGTTACTTGTTTGCTTTGGGTCCCCTTATGTTTGTGAGTATCTTCGATGTGTGGTTGCAGCTGTTCACAGTGCAGCAGGCATATGGCATCAACCTGGCAGCAGTGGGGATTGTGGCTTTCGGCTGCACAGGTAAGGGTATCTTCCAACTTTTGTTTCAGTGTCATGAAAAATACTCATTCCTGTGCTTGCAAAAATTCCCCTGCATTTTTGTTTCATTCCACTTCCTTCAACTGAACAAGTGAGTCTGGATTTTATAGTTGGCCTGTACCACAGTTTACACCTTAAAAAAAAAAGCATGATTTCCCTCTCCACATCCCTCACATGTCACAGTTTCATTCTCACTGCTAATTTTCCTGATTGGTACAACTCTTCCTCTCCTCTATTTCCACCTCCTTAGCATCCTCTTTCTCTCTCTCTCTCTCTCTCTCCACCTCCTTCCATCACATCCTCACCATCTACCTTCTTTGTCCTTCCCCCTCCCTGATACAGCAGGAATAGTTCCTGTTGCATGGATCTCCCACTGCCAGCGCCAGGGAAACACAGAGTGATTTCAGCTGTGTGGGGGATTATGGGCAATGAAGATGGCCATTTTTCCCATTGATCCCACATTAAGCAAGATGCTGGAGCAGCCCTGATGAAGCCCAGTGAGGTGCCGGAATGGTGCTCCAGTGAACTCTGACAGCACTGCTCCCAGGCCTGGCGCTACCATTAGGTGAGGGGGGGGGGGTGGGGGGCAGGTGACCATCTGAACAATCGCAGGTAAGACTTTATTTCACCCTGAAGTGGCAGCAATGTTTGTTTGAATCTGGCAAAGTGCAAGGGGAGAGATAATGTGCATGGAGGGGGGGGGGGGGGAACCCATGCTTGACTTGCCAATGTTTATCTTCACCGGGAGACCCCTTGTGTTATCTGTGGCCTGCAGCAGACTCTTGCAAAACTAAGGGAGAGTCGGAGTTTTCATTGAAGTAAGCGGAGAATTGCAGCAGAGAGATTTCAAGAGTTCCTCCCAATGGCCCATGTACATGTTCTGTTCCCACTGAAGCTGGGCAGAGTTGATCCAGGATGAGAGAGGAACTTCAGACACAGGGTGTCCTTCTCAGCTCCACAGTAAAGTTGGTTTGGCCTGAGCTTGGGTGCGGGAGGGGTGGTATTCAGTCATCACTGGTCCAACGGCAGTTAACAGCAATGCGTTTACAGTTCTCCGGACAGTGCGCTCCTGTGCACGGCTCTAGAATGGCTGCATATCAATATACTGTATATTCAACACGCTGGTTTCTTGAACAAAGCAAATGAGTCTAATTGCATGGCAGGCACAGAGGCTTAAAACAGGAGAGGGAGGGAGGGAGAGAGACGGCTTCTCCCATTTTAAAAACCTTTTGACTGTCCCACGTTTAAACCTGTTGCAATGAACCTGGCTGTAAGGAACTGATTTGTAAGGAACAGTGCTGATTTAGGGAACGGGAATTCATGACCTCCGACAAAGTGCCCAATACACATGCAGTCGATCTGTGTGAAAACCACCCAACTGTCAACTTTAGGTGCACTTTTTTAATGGGGGTGGGGGTGGCACAATTTCAGTCCTTGCCATAGGCGCTATTTTACCTAGATACACCACTGCCACCTTCTCCCTTCCGCCTCCTCTTTATCACAATAATCCCCCACCTATCTCTTTTCTCCTTCTCTGCATCATCCTCTTGCTCCCCTTCCTCAACCTCCTTCCCCTCTATATCCTGACCTTCTCCAATCCTTGCCTCCCACTTCACCCATACTCTGAGTCATTAGTAAGACATTCTTTCTAATCTCCTGGTAGAGAAACATTGGACACAATGCCAATGGCCAGTTTGTAAGAAAACCTAGGGAACCATTACTCTATTCCAGGTTATGTTTGTTTATACTTTTTTAATTGTTTTCCTTCCTCTTTTGGCTTTGACCTCCTGTTGCCATGTGTGGGTGGTACTGCGCTTTTCAATCATCCTAACCTTTCTTCTTTGGCTTGGCTTCGCGGACGAAGATTTATGGAGGGGGTAAAAGTCCACGTCAGCTGCAGGCTCGTTTGTGGCTGACAAGTCGGATGCAGGACAGGCAGACGGTTGCAGGGGAAAATTGGTGGGTTGGGGTTGGGTGTTGGGTTTTTCCTCCTTTGTCTTTTGTCAGTGAGGTGGGCTCCTTCTTCAAAGGAGGTTGCTGCCCGCCAAACTGTGAGGCGCCAAGATGCACGGTTTGAGGCGATATCAGCCCACTGGCGGTGGTCAATGTGGCAGGCACCAAGAGATTTCTTTAGGCAGTCCTTGTACCTTTACAATGTTATAAGAAATAGTTGTGGCATTTGAGATGTGTGACTCATTTGCCACTGAACAAACCTTTGACAATATTGTGCAAAGTGTTTTATTCTTCAGAGCACCGTGGTGGAAAATTGGGATAGATTTGCTTTAAGATAAAAGAACAGATTCTATGGCAGGTCAACACGTCAGTCAGCAGGCTTCCCTCATACTCAGAGAGCAAAGGGGCAGGGCTGCAACAACAGAGCCCTATGGGATGAAATCGCAGCTCAAACAGGAGTTTATATTAGTTTTTTTGTAAGTATAGAGGTAGATGTTGCAGATGTGTTGAAAGGAGGGTGATGAATAGTGAATGAAGGTGCGGAGATGCGTGTGATGAAGACCTTGGACGTGGAGATATGTGGTTGAAGGGGGTCACTGAGATATGGGTGAAAAATGCTTTCAAAGGCAAGAACGTAATCTTTAAAGGTTTCAAGGGTTCGTGGAAATCTGGTATTGTTGTCCAACAAGTGAGCCTGTAGTCAGTGAAAGGTTGGGGGATTGGTTTGGTTAGGTAAGAGTATTATATTCTGGAGTTTCTATTCCTATATTCTGTCCCTTGGTAATTTCAGAAAATAGGGGAGGTGTCTGAATCAATTTTAGCAACTGAGGATGGTGAAGCTCATGATCAGGCTTAAAAGTCCACAAGGTTTTCTCTGATATCTATGTCAATGAATCAAGAGCTATTCATGCTGGAGAAACTTGGCAGGTCACGCAGTGAACTTTTATGGCAAAGAAAATCCACCAATGTTTCAGGCTTGAGCCCTTTGTCAAGATAAGTGGTCAAGCCAGTAGATAGTCAGGTTGATGTGAGAGTGGGATGGAGAAATAAAGTGGCGGGTAGCCCTGGGCTGTTGACTGAATCCAACTTGTGTTTTCTTTCTCCAATGAAAGGAGAGGAGACATTTGTGAAAATGCTATGTGCAAATGACTGAAGTTTAGATCAGTGGTTCTCAACCTTTTTCTTTCCACTCACGTACCACTTTAAGTAATCCCTATGGCATCGGTGCTCTGCTATTAGTAAGGGATTGCCTAGGGTTGTATGTGAGTGGGGAAAGAAAGGTTTAGGACCACTGCTCTAGTCACAATTGTTAATGAAATATTTTGCTTGTGAAAAATGGTCATTGGTTCATTACCTTTGGAGTTATGAGTGTCCACATAATAATTGGATACAATTAAAACAGTAGTTTTCAAACTTTTTCTTTAAGAAAAAGGTTGAGAAGCACTGGTTTAGATTCTTCCCCCAACATCTCAGTTTAGAGGATAGATAAGGGGCTTAATTGCAGTCTTTCATGTGTGATGTTTTGGAGCCCAGTCTGTAAAATGTAGCAGAATGGCTTGGGTAACACTATCTCTGGTTAATCTAGAGCAGTAGTATTCAAACTTTTTCTTTCCACTCACATACTATACTGCTTTAAGTAAGTAATCCTTAAGTCATAGATGCTCTGTGATTAGTAAGCGATTACTTAAGGTGGTATGTGGGGGGGGGGGGGGGGGGAATGTTGAAAAATTGTTACTGAAATATTTTGCTTGAGAAAAATTGTCATCAGCCCATTACCTTTGGAGTTCTGAAACCGCGCACATAACGCGTCAATAAGGGACGATCCAAACAGTGGTTTACAAACTTTTTTCTTTCCACCCACATCAAGCAATCCCTTGCTAATCAAGGGCATATGGCGTAGGTGAGTGAAAAAAAGTAGTTTGAAAACCTCTACAGCAGTTGTGAGGAAGTACATCACCATTGAAAAGTTCACTGAATGAGCAAACAGGCTATTTTAGTTGGCAACTAATGCTGTACATTTTCTTTCTTTTGCATGAAGTTCAGCAATCGAGTTTCTATGGTTACACGGGGATGCTGCCCAAACGATACACACAGGGGGTCATGACGGGTGAAAGTAAGTCATTTCTTCTAATTTAAATGACTTCAGTTTTGACCGCAATCCCAAAATTTGCAGATGTTATATAATTCCTATTTTCACTCTTATCATTGTGCGCTCAGAATTAATGAGGTTCTGTCACCATCTGTTAGGATTGCTAATGGTGGTCAGATGTATTCCTGGTGGAATCTCCACAGGAACATTTGGCTCCATTCTGCAGCACACCCCCTCCAGGTCTCCAGTCCTTTGATACATAATAAATAAAATTTCTCAAAAGATATGAAAAGCTCAAAACACAATCATTAATGTAGTTTCAATTTTTCTTATGGGCTGCATGTTGCCGTGTTGAGAAGTTTAATTTTCAATTCCTGAATTCTCCATAGCAGTCCTGGGGGGTTGTACATCCTGTGACAGCTGAACTATTGCAAGCTGTCAGGTTCAGTTCTGGCTTATAAAATTGCATCGTTGGAATGACCACACTAGGTTGGCTTTGTGCTGTGCGCTGAACTGAAACCTCTCTATTCATTGTCAACATCATCCCACACAGTGGCTTCCATTTGTTTAGAATTAAATGTTGCAGCTTGTTGGATATGTAAATTACTTGGACAGCAAGGAAAGTTGTAAAAGGGCACAGCAGGATGTAAATCAGGTGAAAATATGGGCAGAGAAATGGCAGATGGAGTTTTATCCAAAGAATGGTTTGGCACAGCGCAACACCTTTTCTGAACCAGCGATCAGGACCAAACCAGGATTTGAATCCCGCGTAAGGAATTTTTACGTTCTCTCCATGTTTGTGTGGGATTTCTCTGAGTGCTCTGGTTTCCTCCCACCATTCGAATAGGTAAATGGGATGTAAATTGGGCGGCACAGACTCATGGGCCAAAATGGCCTGTTACAGTGTTGTGTGTTTAAATGTTTAAAAAATAAATAAATGTGAGGTGATGCATTTTGGGAGCTCAAATGCAAAACGAAAGTACTCAATAAATGGCAAGACCCTGAGGATCATTGATGTACAGAAGGATCTTGAAGTGCAAGTCCATTCCTTCCTAAAAATGGCACCACGGTTCGAAAAGGGTAAAGAAGGTGAATAGCAAACTTGCCATCATCAGTCAGGGCATTGACTAATAAAATCAAGAAGTCATATAAAACTTTGGTTTGGCCACATTTGGAATACTGTGCACACTACTGCTTGTAATAGTATTGGAAGCATGTGGAGGCTTAGGAAAGGGCACAAAGGAGGTTAATTCTGGATGTTGCCTCAGTTGAGTGTATCAGCCATAAGGAAAGATTGAACAAGTTTGGATTGTTTTCTTGTGTGGCAGAGGCTAGAGGTGATTTGATCGAAGTATATAAAATTATGAGAGGTCTACATAGAGTAGACAATCAGTCTTTTTCCCAGGGTAAAAATGTCAAATATATTTGAGCATAGGTTTGAGGCAAGAGGGGAAAAGTTTAGTGGAGATTGGCTAGGCCAAGTCTTTTCATACAGAGAGCTGTAGGTACCTGGAATGTGCTGCTCGGGAAGGTGGTAGAAACAGATAGGACATTAACTGTGTTGGCATTGAATGAGTACAGCGAGTTCAGTAGCTGGATTATACTCACCCCTCAGTTTAATTGACTGAGGAATGATCGAAGAACTGCTTTACCTCCGCCGTGGCCAGTGATATTGTAGTTCCTGTTTTAATGTTAAGCATTAAAATTTAATCAGCCTGTTACAATTTTAGCTTAACTTTATGCAAAATATAAATAAAAAAAAAACACCCTGCAGGTGGTGAAAATCGGTAACAGTAACAGAAAATAGTAGGAAAAACTCAGCAAATCTGGCTGAGTAACAGAGTAACAGAAGATGGAATATTCCACCATGGAGTTGTGCTGACCTACATAAACCTATAATCCTTCTGCACCACACTCATAACTCTATTTTTCTTACATCCATGTGGTTATCTAAGAGCCTTTTAAATGTACCAGGCTTCATTACCACCCCCGGGAATATATTCAAGGCACCCAACACTCAATGCTTTTTTTTAATAAAAAGACTAACCTTTGACATTTCCCTCTAAAATTTCATTCACTTACCTAAAAACCAATGTCCTCTGGAATTTGCTCTTGTTGCCCGAGGGAAAAGGTGCTGGCTGCCCACCCTTTCTGTGCCTCTCGTCATCTTGTATATCTCTCATCCTTTGTCACTTCAAAGAGAAAAGCTTGTTAACCTTGCTTCATAAGAAATGTTCTCCAATTTAGGCCACATCCTGCTAAATCTTCTGCACCTCCAAACAAAAGTGAAATGATGCATTTGCGAGGTCTCCATCCTGCAACAAGGTGACCAGAACTGAACACAATGCTCCATAATTTTGTAGAACTGCAACATTGCCTCACCCAATCCCCTGAATAATGAAGGCCAGCACACTATATTTCTTCTTAACCGATCAACTTGTGCGGCAATCTTGAATGATCTATGGGCCCAGACCTCAAGATCCTTCTGTTTCTCCATGCCGTTAAGAATCCCGCCATTAAACTGGATGCTCTGCCTTCAATTTCGACCTTCCATTGTGCATTAGTTCATGCCTACCCAATTGAACAACATCTGCTACTTCCCTGGCTATCTTTGCATCCTGTCTGTATGCTGTTGTAACCTTCTACTCTATCCACAATACTTCCGACCTTCATATTGGCTACAAACTTATTAACCCACCCTTCCACTTCTTCATCCAAGAAACAGTCACAGGGTTGGTCACAGTACTTTTCTTTCCTTGGATGCTGTCGGACTTGCTGAGTTTTTCCATGACTTTCTGCCATTGTTTATATAGGATGTACTTTTGTACACACCCAAAGATGCATGGGGAGAGACTTGTTCAACAAAGTAAGCTTACTGCTATACCTCACTGGGTCGAGATTAAATAATCAGATTCTATATGGAAGGTACAGGGGAGTGATATGAAATAGTGCAGTTCTTTCAAAGATCTTGCACAAACCTGATGTATCAAATGTCCTTTTGCACTACAAGGTTCTGCCCTACTATCTTACTTTCACATTTGGACTTAATATTTTCTGCAAAATAGCGGAACATATCAAGTGATGTTTGTCCATAATCTGGAAAAGGAGGGAATAACTGCAAGGGTTGAAGGTCAGGTTGTGAGTATAGGGAAAAGATTTCTTTGGTTTTTTTTGTGTGGGTAAGGGTGAAATTTGCTTCTGAATTATGAACACTTAAGATATTTTTCCTCTCTTACAGGCACTGCTGGGGTCATCATTTCTCTCAGCAGAATTTTTACCAAGCTCCTACTTCCAGATGAAAGAAAAAACACCATTATTTTCTTCTTCATTTCAATTGGAATGGAGATGATGTGTTTCATCTTGCATTTGCTGGTGAAGAGAACAAAGTTTGTGCAGTATTACACTGCTCACAGTAGCAAGGGCCATGAACGGCTAAAGGGCAAAGGTCATGTGGATCAGGGCCCTGGTTACCGGGTCCATCATAATGTTAATACAGAGGAAGTAAGATTTGTAAGTTTTTACTTCAGATTGCAAGAGTGATGAACAAGATATCTCTCAGGGTGTTCTACAACTTGAAGACTGACTCCTATGATTGGATCCCCAGGTTTACCCAGGATTTCCTCTTGTAGTCATGAAAACTTAGAAATTTATGGCACAGAAGGAGAACAGTCACCCTAATGTGTCCCTGCTGGCCATAAATGAACTGTCTAGGTTATCCCCACTTCTCAGCTCTTGGTTTATAACCTTGTGGGTTATGGATCTTAAATTATTGCCCAGGGACTTTTTAAACCTATCTATATCCACCACTGTGGTAGTCTGTGTTTAAGGCTGCTGGAAGTGTGATTGAATTAATTGTGATCTGACAAAACCATGTTTGTGGATGGAAAAGAGAATGCTATTTTTGATTCAATACGTTTTCCTCTTAATAGAACATGATAGCACAGTACAGGCCCTTCAGCCATTGACGTTGTGGCGATTTATATATTCCTAACCAAAAAAAACTAAAGCCTCCCTACCGCGTACCCCTGGATTTTTCTTTCATTCCTGTCTGAGTCTCTGAAATGTTCCTTGTGTTTCAGTCTCCAGCCCCACCCCTAGCAAGGCATTCCAGGGACTCACAATTCTCTGTGTATTTTTTTAAAAAAAACTTACACCTGATGTCTCCGCTAAACTTCCCTCCCTTCACTTTCTACGGAAGTCCTCTGGTGTTTGCTACTCCACCCAGAGAAGAAAGTGCTGGCTGTCCACTTTATCTTTGTCTCTCAGAAACTTGCAGATTTCTATCAAGTTACCTTTCATCCTTCTTGCTTGAAGAGAATTTATATCACAGTATTTTAAATGGGAAACATTAATAAAGCAACATTTATTTTTGTAAAATGAATGATCCTTTCAGGTTGCTAACCTGAAGTCTGCTTGGCTGGGGAAAGAGCAATGCCATTTGAAAATGAACCTGTTAGGGAAAGCGTACTTATTACCTTGGAGGACCAGCAAAACAGTTGCTGCATGGTCTTTGATTAGCAATTATGATCAAATTGTAAACTCTGGCCTTTGCTAGAGAGAAGTATTGGTCAAGATCTCATCATCATTACTTACACTTTTGCTTGAACATGAGTGATTCTCCCAGATAAAGGGGGAGAGGACCAACTTAACTGCAGGAACTATGGGTGGCACGGTTGGCATAGCAGTTAGCACCATGCCTTTACAGCGCCAGTGATCGGGACCAAACCGGGGTTCAAATCCTCTGCTGTCTGTATGGAGTTTGCACTTTCTCCCCATGTCTGTCTTGGTTTTCTCCAGGGCCTCTGGTTTCCTCCCATCGTCCAAATAAAATGTACCAAGGTTGAGGGTTAATGGGGTGTAAATTGGGTGGCACTGACTTGTGGGTCGAAATGGCCTGTTACCATGCTGTTTATAAAAAAAAAAAAAATCTTATTTGTAGTTACATTTCCATCTATGCCAGGGCTGAGTGTAGATAAAATAATGGTTGAGAATGTGAGCCACACTTCAGCAAATGAACCAGAGGAGATATAATTGATAAGAATGGTTAGGATCAAGAGTTTGTGGTCCAGACTGAAAGTAGAATTGGTTAAATAGTTGAAGAAGAAAGAAACTGTGAGATTTGAACAGCTGGTTCAGACATGAGGGGATGAATTTTTGGCTCCCGAATGTTATTTTTTTCTCTTACAAACTTTGACAACTAAAACACCACATTCTTCTTAAAAGGGATATATCAATACCATATAACCATATAAGGTTTTTCAGTTGGTTGTTTTTCCAGACTCTTTTGTGTAGTCTTCCAAAGGCGCTATTTGCCTTGGCGAGTCTGTTGTCTATCTCATTGTCGATCCTTGCATCTGATGAAATGGTGCAGCCGAGATAGGTAAACTGGTTGACCGTTTTGAGTTTTGTGTGCCCGATGGAGATGTGGGGGGGCTGGTAGTCATGGTGGGGAGCTGGCTGATGGAGGACCTCAGTTTTCTTCAGGCTGACTTCCAGGCCAAACATTTTGGCAGTTTCCGCAAAGCAACTGAAAAACCTCACAAAGATAAGCGTATACAGAGCCGTTGTCATACCCACACTCCTGTTCGGCTCCGAATCATGGGTCCTCTACCGGCACCACCTACGGCTCCTAGAACGCTTCCACCAGCGTTGTCTCCGCTCCATCCTCAACATCCATTGGAGCGCTCACACCCCTAACGTCGAGGTACTCGAGATGGCAGAGGTCGACAGCATCGAGTCCACGCTGCTGAAGATTCAGCTGCGCTGGATGGGTCACGTCTCCAGAATGGAGGACCATCGCCTTCCCAAGATCGTATTATATGGCGAGCTCTCCACTGGCCACCGTGACAGAGGTGCACCAAAGAAAAGGTACAAGGACTGCCTAAAGAAATCTCTTGGTGCCTGCCACATTGACCACCGCCAGTGGGCTGATAACGCCTCAAACCGTGCATCTTGGCGCCTCACAGTTTGGCGGGCAGCAGCCTCCTTTGAAGAAGACCGCAGAGCCCACCTCACTGACAAAAGGCAAAGGAGGAAAAACCCAACACCCAACCCCAACCAACCAATTTTCCCTTGCAACCGCTGCAATCGTGTCTGCCTGTCCCGCATCGGACTGGTCAGCCACAAACGAGCCTGCAGCTGACGTGGACTTTTTACCCCCTCCATAAATCTTCGTCCGCGAAGCCAAGCCAAAGAAGATAACCATATAACCATTTACGGAGCGGAAACAGGCCATGTTGGCCTTTGAGTCCGCACCGGCACCTTGGCTGAAATGATCCTGAGGCTGCTTTTGGACAAGATGCTGGAAATGCTCTGTACATTTAATTCTTCTTTAGTTCAATGAGTTCCCATAAGAACAGGGAACAAGTTTGACAATTGGCACCACCACTATTTGGGTTTGGTGATCACCAATTAACTGGCTGACATTTATTTTCTCTGCAGATGTTGCCTGACAGGCATTATATTTTTAAATTGACCCTCGCTCACCCCAAGTCCTAATGCAGATCATCCCAGGTTGTAACTCCATGATTTCAAGTCTTCCCAAGCTGAGGTCTGCTTCAAATATCCAGAATGGCAAATGAATTCCCTACTGTCTCAAAGTACTGCAGATGCTGGGGCCCTGAAGTGTGAAGAGAAAATGCTGATAATAGTCTCAATCAGGCAGTACCTGTGGAGTTAAGGTGTCAGAAAAATACATTTATTCCCTCATTGTTTGTCTTTGATCCAGAGTTTATTGTCTGTTTCCCATGGTCCCCGCCCTACTTGCTGAGAATTTCCAACATGTTCTGTTTCTGTCACCTGGGGGCCTCGCTCTCTATTGAATTTTAAATTTTTTTAAAATTTAGATGTACAGCACAGTAACAGGCCCTTCCGGCCTACAAGCCTGTGTTGCCCAAACACCCCAATTAACCTACAACTCCTGTGTGATTTGAAGGGTGGGAGGAAACCAGAACAACCAAGGGGGGAAAACAAACCCATGCAGACATGGGAAGAATGTATAAGCTCCTTACAGACAATGTTGCTGGGGCTGCAATAGCGTTGTGCTAACCACTACACTAACCGTGCTGCCTGCGAACAGTCCTGATGTTTCTTTGTAACCTCTTGATTGTTCTTACTAATGTAACAATATTTGGCCTCAACAGCAATGCTGTTTATCTGTATGATAGACTTTTAAACCCTTGTAAATTCATTATCACATGAAAGCATTTGAAATTCTCTCCAAATTTTCTCTGAAAAATTGAGGGTTAAAAATCTTGCAGTGTAACAGTAAATCAGTACTTAAGTTTTGTAGTTATGCCTTTATTGCTATATTCTGCTAACAGGGAAGCTTTGTGATGGGAATTACACCTAGAAAGTTTTAAAAGAAGGCGTAGGATTCCAAAAGATGAAAGAGCTTGTCTTGTGCTTGAGGGAAATGGAATAGGAGAGATAATTAACAAGTGTTCTTGTTCCACCTCTACAAGTTAAATCTGAAGATAATGGGCTGCAAGGATGTTAAAAATCACTAATGGAGATAAACATGGAATTGGACATGGAATTTAAAAAAAAAAAATGTGTAACACAGCTAAAAATGGGAAACCGCTGAGTCAGAGCATTGAAAGAAGTTGGAAAGCAGAAATTTTAAGTCGTCGACAGAAATTTCAAAAATTCCTTTGGGGCCATTTCAGCTTGGTGCCGTCACAATTTCACAACTCTCACATTTAAAAATTTTTTTCAATGAAGTTACAGAAGAAAAGAATTGGAAGAGATGGAAATGTACTGTTGATTCACTATATCAACCCATATAATTCTGCATAAACCCTTGAAATCTGGAATTGGGTCAAATTGCTGAATATTCCACTAATGTTCAAGAAAAAAAAAATGACCTGACAAATGTCTTGGAGCTTAATTTTGTACTGCATAGACTGATGGTGAATCTTCTTGTGGGGAAATTATGGGTCCATCTCCTCTGGTTTTCTGTTCATTAATTCAGCTGGCCTTAGTAAAAATGTTTTGGTGTTGGCGAGACCTCTGCAGTCACTCTGACAGTGACAATTAGCCAAATTATCTGGAAAATTAGATTATTCCACCTTTGCTTTTGGAATGACAGCTGTGTTTCCCTCTTTTACTTCCCCAGGAAAATGGTACAATGGAAAGTCCACAGTCAGATGGGGCAGAGCACGATGTTCCAGTGACTGCAGCCTACATGAGGTTTGATGCACCAAGGTCGAAGTTGAAGAGAAGGTGGCCGGGATTCAGAGGTTGTTCCCCATTTTGGTGTAATAATTATCTTCCAGGAATCCAGTGTCTGATTATTCCTCATCCGATTCGCATGCTGGTAACATGCAAATCATCCGATTCGCATGCTGGTAACATGCAAATCATCCGATTCGCATGCTGGTAACATGCAAATCATCCGATTCGCATGCTGGTAACATGCAAATCATCCGATTCGCATGCTGGTAACATGCAAATCATCCGATTCGCATGCTGGTAACATGCAAATCATCCGATTCGCATGCTGGTAACATGCAAATCATCCGATTCGCATGCTGGTAACATGCAAATCATCCGATTCGCATGCTGGTAACATGCAAATCATCCGATTCGCATGCTGGTAACATGCAAATCATCCGATTCGCATGCTGGTAACATGCAAATCATCCGATTCGCATGCTGGTAACATGCAAATCATCCGATTCGCATGCTGGTAACATGCAAATCATCCGATTCGCATGCTGGTAACATGCAAATCATCCGATTCGCATGCTGGTAACATGCAAATCATCCGATTCGCATGCTGGTAACATGCAAATCATCCGATTCGCATGCTGGTAACATGCAAATCATCCGATTCGCATGCTGGTAACATGCAAATCATCCGATTCGCATGCTGGTAACATGCAAATCATCCGATTCGCATGCTGGTAACATGCAAATCATCCGATTCGCATGCTGGTAACATGCAAATCATCCGATTCGCATGCTGGTAACATGCAAATCATCCGATTCGCATGCTGGTAACATGCAAATCATCCGATTCGCATGCTGGTAACATGCAAATCATCCGATTCGCATGCTGGTAACATGCAAATCATCCGATTCGCATGCTGGTAACATGCAAATCATCCGATTCGCATGCTGGTAACATGCAAATCATCCGATTCGCATGCTGGTAACATGCAAATCATCCGATTCGCATGCTGGTAACATGCAAATCATCCGATTCGCATGCTGGTAACATGCAAATCATCCGATTCGCATGCTGGTAACATGCAAATCATCCGATTCGCATGCTGGTAACATGCAAATCATCCGATTCGCATGCTGGTAACATGCAAATCATCCGATTCGCATGCTGGTAACATGCAAATCATCCGATTCGCATGCTGGTAACATGCAAATCATCCGATTCGCATGCTGGTAACATGCAAATCATCCGATTCGCATGCTGGTAACATGCAAATCATCCGATTCGCATGCTGGTAACATGCAAATCATCCGATTCGCATGCTGGTAACATGCAAATCATCCGATTCGCATGCTGGTAACATGCAAATCATCCGATTCGCATGCTGGTAACATGCAAATCATCCGATTCGCATGCTGGTAACATGCAAATCATCCGATTCGCATGCTGGTAACATGCAAATCATCCGATTCGCATGCTGGTAACATGCAAATCATCCGATTCGCATGCTGGTAACATGCAAATCATCCGATTCGCATGCTGGTAACATGCAAATCATCCGATTCGCATGCTGGTAACATGCAAATCATCCGATTCGCATGCTGGTAACATGCAAATCATCCGATTCGCATGCTGGTAACATGCAAATCATCCGATTCGCATGCTGGTAACATGCAAATCATCCGATTCGCATGCTGGTAACATGCAAATCATCCGATTCGCATGCTGGTAACATGCAAATCATCCGATTCGCATGCTGGTAACATGCAAATCATCCGATTCGCATGCTGGTAACATGCAAATCATCCGATTCGCATGCTGGTAACATGCAAATCATCCGATTCGCATGCTGGTAACATGCAAATCATCCGATTCGCATGCTGGTAACATGCAAATCATCCGATTCGCATGCTGGTAACATGCAAATCATCCGATTCGCATGCTGGTAACATGCAAATCATCCGATTCGCATGCTGGTAACATGCAAATCATCCGATTCGCATGCTGGTAACATGCAAATCATCCGATTCGCATGCTGGTAACATGCAAATCATCCGATTCGCATGCTGGTAACATGCAAATCATCCGATTCGCATGCTGGTAACATGCAAATCATCCGATTCGCATGCTGGTAACATGCAAATCATCCGATTCGCATGCTGGTAACATGCAAATCATCCGATTCGCATGCTGGTAACATGCAAATCATCCGATTCGCATGCTGGTAACATGCAAATCATCCGATTCGCATGCTGGTAACATGCAAATCATCCGATTCGCATGCTGGTAACATGCAAATCATCCGATTCGCATGCTGGTAACATGCAAATCATCCGATTCGCATGCTGGTAACATGCAAATCATCCGATTCGCATGCTGGTAACATGCAAATCATCCGATTCGCATGCTGGTAACATGCAAATCATCCGATTCGCATGCTGGTAACATGCAAATCATCCGATTCGCATGCTGGTAACATGCAAATCATCCGATTCGCATGCTGGTAACATGCAAATCATCCGATTCGCATGCTGGTAACATGCAAATCATCCGATTCGCATGCTGGTAACATGCAAATCATCCGATTCGCATGCTGGTAACATGCAAATCATCCGATTCGCATGCTGGTAACATGCAAATCATCCGATTCGCATGCTGGTAACATGCAAATCATCCGATTCGCATGCTGGTAACATGCAAATCATCCGATTCGCATGCTGGTAACATGCAAATCATCCGATTCGCATGCTGGTAACATGCAAATCATCCGATTCGCATGCTGGTAACATGCAAATCATCCGATTCGCATGCTGGTAACATGCAAATCATCCGATTCGCATGCTGGTAACATGCAAATCATCCGATTCGCATGCTGGTAACATGCAAATCATCCGATTCGCATGCTGGTAACATGCAAATCATCCGATTCGCATGCTGGTAACATGCAAATCATCCGATTCGCATGCTGGTAACATGCAAATCATCCGATTCGCATGCTGGTAACATGCAAATCATCCGATTCGCATGCTGGTAACATGCAAATCATCCGATTCGCATGCTGGTAACATGCAAATCATCCGATTCGCATGCTGGTAACATGCAAATCATCCGATTCGCATGCTGGTAACATGCAAATCATCCGATTCGCATGCTGGTAACATGCAAATCATCCGATTCGCATGCTGGTAACATGCAAATCATCCGATTCGCATGCTGGTAACATGCAAATCATCCGATTCGCATGCTGGTAACATGCAAATCATCCGATTCGCATGCTGGTAACATGCAAATCATCCGATTCGCATGCTGGTAACATGCAAATCATCCGATTCGCATGCTGGTAACATGCAAATCATCCGATTCGCATGCTGGTAACATGCAAATCATCCGATTCGCATGCTGGTAACATGCAAATCATCCGATTCGCATGCTGGTAACATGCAAATCATCCGATTCGCATGCTGGTAACATGCAAATCATCCGATTCGCATGCTGGTAACATGCAAATCATCCGATTCGCATGCTGGTAACATGCAAATCATCCGATTCGCATGCTGGTAACATGCAAATCATCCGATTCGCATGCTGGTAACATGCAAATCATCCGATTCGCATGCTGGTAACATGCAAATCATCCGATTCGCATGCTGGTAACATGCAAATCATCCGATTCGCATGCTGGTAACATGCAAATCATCCGATTCGCATGCTGGTAACATGCAAATCATCCGATTCGCATGCTGGTAACATGCAAATCATCCGATTCGCATGCTGGTAACATGCAAATCATCCGATTCGCATGCTGGTAACATGCAAATCATCCGATTCGCATGCTGGTAACATGCAAATCATCCGATTCGCATGCTGGTAACATGCAAATCATCCGATTCGCATGCTGGTAACATGCAAATCATCCGATTCGCATGCTGGTAACATGCAAATCATCCGATTCGCATGCTGGTAACATGCAAATCATCCGATTCGCATGCTGGTAACATGCAAATCATCCGATTCGCATGCTGGTAACATGCAAATCATCCGATTCGCATGCTGGTAACATGCAAATCATCCGATTCGCATGCTGGTAACATGCAGCCAGGGGTCATCATGGTCTTTACTGATTTTGAGAGAAAGGGATACCAAGAGAGGGAGAGAAAATCCTGTATTTTTTTCTCTGCTGACTTAATGGCCTTTTTTTTTCCTTGCCCATCCCCACAAGTGGACCAGGGATTTATTGGTGCCCATGACTGTTGTCATCAAAGATTGCCACAACTAATTCAGCAGTGTCCAAGGCCTGTAGCACTTGCATTGCATCGCATTTGGGGAATTTAGGAAGAAAGGTGTCAGGAAGTCTAGGATTGGAGCAGGGTCCAGCAACCTACAGAGCAGAGAAGGTTGGTGTTTGGTTCAGGTCTTTGGTCAAGTAGAATGGAGGTCATATTATAGGTGGGATTGAAGACAGTGGTCAGGAGAGAGTTGGGCCATAGTGTCTGGCCCAGTTGGAAGGGCGGTCAGGTTGAGGTGATGGGGACCATTCAGCCGGGTTCAGTAGTCAACTGGGAATTTCTGAAGGGACACAATTTGACGCCAAAATTATCACAGCTACATTTTATTGTGTCGGGTTGGGGGGGGGGGGGTGTGGGTGGAAGTGTTTGAATTTATGGACATTTTTTGTCAACGCTATCAATGTTTTCCTAACTTTAGCAAGCCCTCGGTCTTTTTTCAAGAGAGAAGGTGTTCCTCTATCTCCACCATCCTCATAATGTTTACTTTGCATCTGAACCATTTCACTTTGTAACCTGTTAGAAATGTAACAGGTAAATTTAGTTCACCTAACCAAAGACTGTGGTAAGTCTAGCAAACCTTCTATTTTGCCATTCAGGATCAGTAGAATTATATCCTTGTACGTTTGTGCTGCTACTTGTGTTAACAAATTTTCTCCTCTAACTCGTCTATTTTCCAAGTAACCTGTCACCTAATTTCTCTTACCAAAACATAATTTTAAGTTTAGACTTGCAGCACGGTAATAGGCAATTTTGGCCCATGAGTCCGTGCACCTCAATTTACACCAAATTAACCTACACCCCCACCCCATTCATTTTTAATGGTGGGAGGAAACCAGAGCCCTAGGGGAGAACGTACAAACTCTTTACAGGCTACGCAGGATTCTAACCCAAGATCCAATTGCTGGTGCTGTAACAGCGTTGTGCTAACATCTAAACTAAACGTGCTGCCTGTAATACCTCAAGCTTTGTTAAATCAGTTTCCTATCTATATCTACTTGTATGCTGCCATCACTTTCAATATCCACTTTTCCTACCCCATCCCCACAAGTGGACCAGGGATTTATTGGTGCCCATGACTGTTGTCATCAAAGATAAATGCTCCAAAACCATAAATGCTTAACAACTGTGATTTCAATACTAATCTTTGCTGAACTTTGCATTTACCTTCTACCACACTGACAGCTTCCTTTTTCCATACTCCATTTTCTATTCTGA
Source organism: Narcine bancroftii (assembly GCF_036971445.1). Taxonomy (NCBI): domain Eukaryota; kingdom Metazoa; phylum Chordata; class Chondrichthyes; order Torpediniformes; family Narcinidae; genus Narcine; species Narcine bancroftii. Next base: position 28,620,782 of record NC_091480.1, on the reverse strand, counting down.
AGCCAACCTTCTGTCTGCTGATCGTCCTCTGATGCTCCATGCTCAATCATATGTGTTCTTTGGAAATCTAAAAGCATTAGTGTATTAACTACATCAAAGTGTATGAGCCCCCTTCCGGTTCTAGAATGCTCGTGTTGGTATGATTACCTTTACTTGGTTTAGCCAGACTGAGGTATATTGAACCTTTTACTGTGAGGTGCAGTTGGACAGATTGCTTCTACACCACATCTATCCACCCTAAAACATCCATAGATGGGATTGCCACTCCGCAGTATCCACATAGAGCTTTGTTGGCATGGCCCTGATGTGGGGTGTTCAAATCCTTACTTTAAGCCTTCAAAAGGCAGCTTTTAGCTGAGATTAATGGCTGGATGTCGGGGTGGGATGACGAGATAACTGCTTTTGATCTTTTGGGTAAATTAGTTTGGAATTAAATACAAAATCATCAGAAATGCACCTCCTGATTTAATTTGCTGCAGGCTTCTCATGTTTCCCAGATTTACAGACGTACAAGACGATGAAAAGTAGGTATTTTTAATGTTTTTGCTTCCCGTCAGGAAGATGTGTAGAATTGAATGACGTGGAATTTGTACTACAGAAACAGATCTCCATTACTGTTAATGCATTATCACACTCCACCACACAGCATGATAAGCTGGTCCTCAGGAGGGGAATCCACAAAGCCAAAACTGATAGTACTTTGGTCATGGGCAAGAAAAATATTGTCTTTGATGGTTTTGATATAAATCTGTTGGAGGTTCAGACATTAAATTCAGCATGAATAGGACCCTGTGAACTACTATTAGTTTCTTTAGACTTGGAAAACAATTAATCTTTAAGGCGCTATTTCATTGCTTGCATCTTTAGATTTTTTTAAGGATTGAAGCAGTTTAACAACTCTTTGAGAAACTTCAAATTATTGGAGAGTGGGTGCAAAACACTTCTGATCGAAAGGAAATTGTTGGGAATGATACTTTAATAAAGATCAATGGACTGAAAAAAGCAATTTAGCCAGGTTGTTGGCAGTCCCAATTCTCCCAGGCACCAGGTTGCAAAGCAGTTGATAAAGTGCAGTGGGGATTGAGATTTACAGCCTGTTTTCAGAAATTCATGCTGGTGTTTTGAAAAATGGAATTGTAGCAACTAATAAATAAATGAACAACACAAATTGCAGAAGTGTAAGTCACCTACAAGGATCAACACTTGTCCTTGCCTCAATGAATTATGAATGATAAAAGTGACGAACGTCATTTTGGATCTTACTTGTAGAAATCATGGGGCTATAAAATGCACAGCAGGATCAGAAACAAGGAGAACATGAAATAGTACAGCACACATACCTATCAATAAGGATGAGTGAGTTTCTATTTCTCCTTATGTCAAGGTGGGAACCTTGTTATAAATGAAATTTAATTAAATTATAATGGTAAATGCAGAAACAAAATGCTTTTTGTTCTGTTTTACCTCTGATCATTGCCAAAGACTTGGGGTTGAATGTGAATCTGGGCCAAACTTGCCTGTAGACTCAATGAAGCACAAGCAACATTTTGGGGGGATTTCATTTATTACTCTACATCCATTTCTTTTCTCTGCAAGTACCCTTGAGATAAAAACAATTTGACCAGCAATCTTTAGCAATTTATTGGTGACAAAGCTGAGAGGTGTTTAGTTCATTCTCTTTATGTCAATGTTTTTTCTCTCTCCGGAGTACAATTTCTGTTTGACCTTCCGGTACTGCTAGTATCTGAGCTCTGTTTCATAGTTTGTTGGAATTGAAGGTGTGACAGTTGTCAAGAGGGAGATTGTTAGTTATATCACAGCATTGTAAGAGACGGCACGGTATCGAGGGGTGGAGGGTGTTCCATTCGGCATTGCATTGTGGGCCAATGTATGGCAATATCTTCCATGATTTCACCAGCTGTTCAGGTTCTATGCTAGATCAGTGCAGCCCTTTCTCCACAATTATTTTGACTAGTATCCATTGCAATCTACCACATTTATTTTGACCAGAAATAGCAGTGCCTCCCATCACGAAGATTCCTGTGGCACCCACAACATGAGTGTTCAACCTTGTATAGTGTGACTCGCTAAACTGGGACTGAAACAATTTCTTGTCCCCCATCAGCTGACTTCTCATCCATCTCCAGGTTTTATTTACCTTGAGCTTGGCTTCAATATTTTGCTGAAATCCTGGATATTCTGGCACAGAAATGTAGTTTAAATATTATGAGAATTAATTGCAATTGAGCTCTGAACACAGTCCCATGCAGTACAGATGAAACTTACAAATATGTGGTTTGCTTAAAAATGTACCTGGAATAGGCCAGGCACATTTGACAGTGTTGCTACCACATTTCAACAAAGAAACCGTGCAGAAAATCAGTCCTAACACAAGGAAGCATCTACCAGTATACTCTTCCACTCAAGGGAGTGCCCTTCTTTGCTCCCACAATTTCCTGTGGAGTACATTTGACCAGACATCAGTGGTCAGCTAAGTTGCAAGAATGAATTGACCTCTTTGGTTGGAAAGGAGCAAATGAATGTCCCATCCTTTCTCTGGGTCTCCACCTTGGTTGAGAAGCATCTTGGAGAAGTGAGATTCCCTCTCCCATATCTGTCTCCCCAACCTTCAGAGCTAGTTCATCCGAACCTGTCCAGTGCAGCTGCAGTTCACCACCACAACTTTGAGACCACTGTTACATCAAATGGTATCGGTATGTGTCCAATCATGCCTCAGATTTGAAATTACCTGCAGTTAATGTGCAGAGCTACGGAAAAGGTGGAAAATCATCCATTCAAAGACTGAGACACTATGTAGCTGAACAAAAACCTTCCTGTGATAACACTGGAATAAACTGGTAAAGGTACTCTCTATAACCACCATTTCTACCCCTTTAAATGCTGCTTTGGGTTTTCCAGACCCCATTTAGGGGTTCACTTCCAAACTTCAAAAATGTTGAGCTAAAAAGAAAAAAACAGTGGAAATACATGAAAAGACAAACATATCAGGCCTATCATCAGAATTGTCTATTTGAAAAGAAATTTGCATACGCTTAGCCCAAAGTGGTAATGTTGAAATACCAGTATGTGTTTCTGTTCTTTGGTTACTTACAAAAAATGCTCTTGATTGCTCACGTTTGATCAATAACATTTCTTACAAAATTCAATATTGTAAAGACTGGATTCCTATCCCGGGAGGTCTCCCCTCAGTCCAATGTTGGCTGGAATCACAATGTTGACTTTAGTCCCTGTACCATTTAACATCCTTCCGTTTGTGACATCTGCACCTTTATTTGAGCCTTGTGCATGTGATAGCAGAAACTATTAGTCTTTTGACGGTAAAATTGTGGCAAACGAAGTACAGAAGTGGCAAAAATTCTCTCATTGGGTTTTAATGAAGAGCCTAAATTGAAGGCTGGCATGTTGTTAATGTTAATTTGAATTAACACTCCTGAGTGACAACCATTCAATAGAACGTTAGCTACTTCTGTTCTTCTCTGGCTTTTTCTCCATCAGCACCCTGTAATTTGAATGTGATGGGAAGAATGCCAAAAGCTTTAAAGGGCTCCCATTCGACTCGGGTTCCCAATGCCAAATGGGGACTTAATGGAGAAGGCCTCTAATTGCCCAGAGCTCATGGTACTATGTCAACTTGTTTGCATAATGAGTAACCAACAAAGTGACACTCTTGATTAACAAAATCTAATTCATCACTTCAACACTGCAGTAGTTATTCCACGAGGAATCTAATTATTTGCATGCATGCTGGAAATGCCTCCTCAGCATATGCATGATGAACAATGAGAATATTCCTATTGAATTTCCAAAATGGGGCAATTAGACTCTGAAAAACACATTCCATTCTGACGTATATTCAGACGTTCATGCACATAGCAGAGAAAATGGCTTCATTATGTGACTGCATTTTTAAGCATTGTTTTTTAACTGTTACTTTAGTTTTATTAAAGTCTTCGATTAATTCCATTTGCTGTCTTTTTACAAAAGTACTCACGATCACCAGGTTAAAAGGTGAGCCACCTTTTGTGATATTCCTAATCTCCAGGTCATCTATCTGTTCTATTTACTTATTCCCCATTTATTATAGGTGTGAAAGTCCCTTATCTTTGTTCTTGCACTAATCTTCTTTCTAGGGCAGCGGTTCTCAACCTTTTTTTCATTTACGTACCACCTTAAGTAATCCCTTACTAACCACACAGCACCCATGGCGTAGGATCTAGTCAATTGCTCACTTTGACTCATTGGTCTGTATTACCCACTCCAAGATCAACCATATCATCTATCAGTTGTTATCCTTTACCTCTTGATGTCTCTGATATATTTGGCTCAGACCATGCCAAACACATGCAAAGAGCTCAATCCTTCTTTTGTGACCTCCAATCCCATGGAGACTCTGTATACAATAGTGTTAGGAGAAACCTGTATATTTGGACAGTTTTCACAACACTAAATTTGATTCTGCCTTCTAGAAAATCAACACATCACTCTCATCTTTACACTATTCTACCAGCCATGCCTTCATGATGTTGTTTCTGCCTGGCTGCATCAGTGAGACCAATCCTAGGATTATTGCTTGCATAGTTTTGAATTTTAGTCTTGAATGAAACTCTTCATGCTCCAGTTGCGGGTTCTCTGTTCTATTCAATCTTTCATTCCTGGGTCCATCGTAAACAACAACTTCTGCTTCATTGCTCTTTCTTTATGTGCTTTATTTAACTCATTTCAACGTTCTTTTCTTTTTTAATCTTTTTATTAATTTTCAAGAAAAAAATATGGTGTAATGAGGTTGTTATGGCTACAGCTAGGTTATAGATCTTGGTTATAGCCCCAAGGCTGTAGCTCGAATCCACAGAAGAAAGACACACACAACCAGTAGAGTATATTCGACACTGAGTTTATTCAGCGGCAGCTCTGCCTTTTATAGTCAGCTTAGCCGCGTCACCACCGGGGCGTGGCTTGAGTGGGCCGGCTGCCGATCGGTCGGGTCCTGATTGGGCCCCCTGCGATCCACCGGCGGTGATTGGCCAGTTTCACCGGTGGCCTATGGAAACGGGCGTTTCAGCCTGCACAATGCTTTGCCAGTTGCCGTGTTCAATGGCCCTTTCTTGTGTTGGCCCGAAGTGTGGGCCGCTACTCAACCACTTCCCCCCCCCCCCCCCAACCAGTAATCGGGGCACTTTTTAGGAGGCTGACCCCTGTGCCATGGGGGTCGTGTGAGTGATGGGCTGGTCAAAGTCATAGTAGGCTGGTTTCAACTAGACAAGTGTGAAACTCTCTTCCCTACTGCCAATGTCCAAAACACAGGTGGAGCCGTGGTGTCTGAGGACACGGTATGGCTCCTCATAAGGCCCTGCACTGAACAAACATGTACTTTACAGTTAATAAAGTTCTTTTGGATGCAAGTGCAAGGGGTTTAGCAGGGGCCAGGGTGCCAAGGCGCTCGCGTAGTTGGGACAGTGTAGTTGCTGGGGGCTCCCCTAAGTCCTCAGGGGCCGTCACAAATTCACCTGGGTATAACTAGGGGTGCGCCATAGACTAACTCGGCAGAAGATGCCTCAAGGTCTTCCTTGGGTGCAGTACGGATGCCTAACAGGACCAAAGGGAGTTCATCAGTCCAGTTAGATCTGGTAAGCGGTGCCATTAAGGTTCCCTTAAGGTGTCTGTGGAACCTCTCCACCAACCTGGTGATATGCCGTGATGTGGTGGAGTTGGGTCCTCAGGGCGTGGGCTAAAGTGGTCCACAAATTGGAAATAAGGTGTTCGGGGACCCCGAAATGTGCTACCCAAGTGTTAAGTGAAGCCTACGCGCATGCTTCTGTGGAAATCTCTGATAGTGGCACCATCTCTGGCCATCTGGTCATCCGGTTAACCATTGTGAGAAGGTAACATGCACCTCTGGATATGAGTAGGGGCCCCACAATGTCAATGTGCAAATGGATGAAGTGGCAATGTGCTGGCTCGAATGTCTGTGGTAGAGGTTTGCTACAAGTCTGGATTTTGGATGACTAGCACTGAGTACAAGTTGTGGCCCACAGGGCAATGTCTTTGCAGAGGTTGTGCCAGATATACCTGTTCACCACCATTTTGACTGTAGTCCTGATGGCAAGGTGAGCCAAGTTGTGGACCGAATCGAAAACCCGACTCTTCCATTCAGCCAGAATGACAGGGTGAGGTTTACTCATCGAGTTGTCACAGAGTAGCGTGCGATTGCCAGGGATATCCTCCGGTTGTATGAGGGCTGTCCGGTACGCCAGAATGTCAAGGTCTGCTTGTTGCTCATCAGCCACGGCTGCGTAGTCAATGCCAGGGTTAGGGTCATGTACTGCGAAGATAGCTGGACAGAATAGGGCATCGGCCACCACGTGGATTTGCCGGCTATGTGTTCAATGTCCATTGTAAATTCGGAAATGTAGGTCAGGTACGGCAGTTGCCTGGCTGACCACAGATCTGACACCTTACTGAAGGCAAAGATAAGGGGTTTGGATTCAGGCTTTGCACCTGTTTCAGCCCAGTGTAAATTTTGCCTTTATGATTTTCTTTTCATTAATAGCCATCTCTAATTTATTCAAATCATAATCAGAAATCTTAGGAATATTCAATGTTTGTATATAAAAAAAAAATAAATCAGGCAAGTAGTATTATCTGGAAAGTCAGATTTGTACAGGTTAGAATAAAAATCCAGAAATACTTTATTGATTTTCTCATAATTCAAAGTTTTGGAACCATCCATTTTGCGTATCTTCAAGATTTGCCATCTAACTCCTCTAAGTTGTCCAGCTAACAATATAAAACTGACAGATCTAAGAAGTTACATCTCAAAGGGATAAGTCATAAAGCAAATTGTGTTGTGATAGTAAATCTACCCTTTAGACAAGTCTTCATGGGGTGTAACCAACAAAAAAATCTCGTCTGTTTCTTTCGTTCTATTTGCAATCTGAGTAATTTCCATTTTAGTTTTCTTTCTTTATCCTGCAGAATAAGAAATTATTTGTCCTCTAATAAAGGATTTCAATGCATCTCATATAATCATACTCGACAATCCCTCAGTAATATTTTTTTTTTAATGTGAAATTTGTTCTTTAATAAAATCTTCAAAAGCAGGATCTTGTAATAGTGTAACATTGAATCTCCATTGGGAAGCATTTAACAAGTTCTTTCCACTCTGGTACCAGAGAATCATGGCTCCAAATTAGGCACTCTGTCCCTGTTAATTATGGAATCCTACTCTGCTGTATCTACTCTTTCAGCTGTGGTTGTTTGTGTTTTTGGACGTAGCCACTTGCTCAGTGGTGCTGTGGTGAATGCAACAACTTATCACTGACTGAGGGTAATTGTAATTTGAATAAGATGATGTAAGGCAAGGTGAAAAGCAAGCCGCATTCTGATCAATTTGTGCATTTTTTTTGAATGATTGGTAGCTCTGTTGAAAATGCATGGACTGTTCCAACCTAGCAATGGTCAAGCAGCAGCCAACCTATCCGTTTTTAAACATTTAGCACAAATCAGGCAATTTTGGTTCCATAATCTGTTCTTTAATGGCAAACATAATTTAAAAGCCAATAATTATTTTCCATTGTGATCATACTTTTCTGAAAGTGTGTTATTTTGCTGTTTGTTCCGTTGTAGACATCATCCTACACCGGTATATTGTGGCTGGTGCTATTTGGCCATACATGCTCTCTATCGCTATAACATACTTCATCACCCTCTGCCTGTTTCCTGGGCTGGAGTCTGAAATTCGAAACTGCACTCTTGGAGAATGGCTGCCCATCCTCATCATGGCCATCTTTAACCTCTCTGATTTTGTGGGAAAGGTAAGTCCTTTGAACCCTTAATAAACTCTTTTGCTGCAAACCAACTATTTGAGGTTCATATTATTTGTGAACAACATTGGAAATTGCAAGTATAACAGATTCCAAGAGGTGGAGGTGATCAGGTTTCTTTTTCTGAGAGCTGTGTGCTAATTGGTTCCTGCATTTACCATTATGTATCAGCAACTGTATTTCTAATGTAAACTTTATTTGTCCATCCTGAGATTGTGAAAGGCAATCCTTTCTTTCTCAGAACAACCTAAGAATGAAAAGTAATTGTTCAAAGATTTCATTCCATGTCATTTTAAAAACATTCATTAGTCAATGAAGCATCATGCACTATCCTTTGTGAACTCTTCTCCTTTTAAATTATACCTTATTATTCTTTATTGATCATATGTAGTTCTTAATGCCTTACAGTGCAGTTCTATTAATTGCCTTGGTCCATGTACTTTCAGTCAATTAGAATGCTGTAAATATTTTAAATGATTAGAAATAGGCACTAAATTTAAAAAGTATACCAAGGATGTAATGTATTTCAGGACTTAAACTGTTGATAGGCGTGTAAAGATTTATTCTCAGTACTTTCAGTATATTTGAATTATTCATATTTACTTTGCCTACCATGCAACAATGTCTTCCACTGGTTGTGAAACTTGGTACATTCTGAAGAAGCTCGGAGAACAGGGAGATGTGGTTAACTTGTGTTTGACTGGATAACAGAGAGGTCTAGGGATTGAATTCTCTGGAGCGAAAGAAAGGCTGAGGTTGGTCTTTTATAAAATCGTAAGGGGTATGGACACAAGTGAATGCTCACAGTCTTTTTCCAAGGATAGATAATTCTAGGACTAAAGGACATAGATCTTTTCCCCTTCACCTTAAACCTAAGAGAGACTGAGAGGTAGTCTGGAACAAGCGGCCAGGAGAAACAGATGGACAGAATTACAACTTTCAAAAGATATTTGGACAGATTTATGGACAGGAAGGGCTTATGGACCAAATAAAGGCAAATGGGATTAGCCCAGAATGTCAACTTGGTCAGTATGAATGAGTTGAGCTGAAGGGCCTGTTCTGTGCTGCATGACTCCATGACTGAATCTTCCAATTTGTCCATTGGAATTATGCGGTGTGAGGATCTTTCATTGAGAAAGAGGCAGCAGAGATAGTTGGAGGCGGGAATGCATTCAAGCTGAATTGGTCATGTCCCCTTTATCTCCCATCCTCAGCCATACATAGTCCCCAAGACCCCACTGTTGCATTCTACTTTATGCTGTGAATGCGATTGCAATAGGTGAGATTCCATAAAGTCTGGATTCATTAGTACTGTGCCCTTTTAAAATCGTCTCTTGAACAGTCAGGAATCAGGATGAAAGCAGCCGCTCTTTGCTTCAAAGGATGAAATGACATTCTGGCCCTTTCTCAATAGCCCATTATTTTTTTTTGTTGCAGATCCTTGCAGCTTTACCTTATGACTGGAAAGGACTTTACCTCCTTGCCAGTTCCTGCATCCGAGTTGTATTCATCCCACTCTTTCTCCTCTGTGTGATCCCAACTGATCGGCCAGTTTTTGGTCACCCAGCCTGGCCTTGTGTTTTTTCTCTGCTGATGGGAATTTCAAATGGCTACTTTGGTAGTGTGCCCATGATCTTGGCTGCTGGGAAAGTCAGTCCGGAGCAAAGAGAGCTGGCAGGTAAGCAGCAGCTGTTTCACTTGTATTTGCTTTCTCAAAGAATCGCTTTCTGAAGGACGAACATTCCTTTTGGCATGCTGACCACCATCCTTGTCAAAAAGCACCCACTTTCATTACCTCTTCTATTTCTTGCAGGTAACACCATGACTGTGTCCTACATGTCTGGATTAACATTAGGATCTGCATTGGCCTACATGACGTTCAGCTTGACCAGTATGTCTCACACTTCATGTATTCACACTGAAACAATCAACGGTTCTTTCAGCACAGGACAGTAAACAAAGGCTCTCTTCACAATCTCACTAGGGGTGAGCAAATGTACCAAATTTCAGTTCAATTGGCCATACGGCTTGGATAAAGCTTTAAAGTCTACACAATCAAAACCAAACCGATCCCCAGTGGCTTGGGAGAGGTCAATTCATCTATATTGCTGAAATTCAACATAAGCTTTTACAGCTAAGTTTATCTTAGAATTTGACTTTGTGGTTTTACTGACGAGTTATTTGTTGGGTTTCATTGGTCAGCTTTGACACTTGGGCCTTCAACCCAATTGTGTCATTAGACTGAAGGTAAAAACCTTTCTCACTCACTCTTTCCACAATGTTTGGAGGATGCTAATGTGTATGTCATTCTGTTTACGGCGTAATATTTAAAACCACCCCTCATTATAGTAATGAATGGAAGTGTTGCTGTCAAAGTTATTAAATTTCGGCCCACAAGCCCAATTACACCTAATTGACCTACAACCCCAGGTACATTTTGAACGGTGGGAGGTAACTGGAGCACATCCAAGGAAAGCCCACGCAGACACTGGGAGAACATATAAACTCCTTACAGGCAGTGTGGGATTCGAACCCCGGTCCCAATTGCTGTTGCTGTAATGGCGTTGTGCGAGCCGCGCTGCCCTTAGACTAATCAAAGACTTGAGGCGAATCTCACCCCTTAATCTGACAATGTGGCATTGCCCAAAATACATGTACATTTGAAAACCAGGAAAAGTTTTAAAAACGGTCTGGTAGGAAAAACTCTTACTCATTACATTATGGTCAGTCATCGGATAATAAAATCATCGTCTCCAGAATCAGAGATTGCACAAGGAAAAACACCTACAGAACGAAACATTAGAGGCCGATGTTCATTGCCAAAAGGGATGTAGAAGCAGATAAAATAATAATGTTCAAAAGGAAATTGGATGAATTCATAAAAGATTAGATTTGCAGAGCCACTGGGAAAAGGCAGGGGAAGTGGAACTTATTGGATTGATCTTAAAAACAGCTGGCACAAGCAGACCGGGTGTAGTTCCTCTTTGCGCATTTTGTGTTTGTGGATCTTTTACATTTCCAAGAGTAATGCAAAATCATCCTAAAATATTAATGATTTGGAACTCCACTTGCTTAAAAATACCTGTTTATTTCTTTTCAACTAACAATGCCTGTTCATGAATTATTTAATGCAACATCACATCATAGATATTCACACAATCTGATTCTCTGAAGAGAAAAGCCGAAATGTCTCTGAAATCCACATGGTTCCACCCCCCCCCCCCCCACCAACTTCCTTCTTCCCCAAAGGTGCTGACGTGCCAGTGTGGAACTCTGTCAACCCTTTTTGAATGTCTTCCTGGAGGATTCATCGCATGACTAAACTGATGCCAACTTTCACACTCTTCATCGGTTATCTAATTTAGCTGTATAGCAATCATTAAGTTGTTTCATGTAAGCCACTCAAAAGTGATCAGAAGACCCATTTCCTTATTTTATGATTCTTGATTGTCAATGTCACAGGAATTCACTCAAGTGTCATTGATGAATGTACTGTTAAACTCAAGATCAGAACACACTTCCATATCATATACTTCAATATCAAGCCAATAATTTAACACAAAGTTCATATACCAGACTATTTTTCAGATAAATCATTGTCAATTTAAACAGTGTCTCTATAAACTCCAGCATACAAAATTCTTGATAAAAGTGGAAATTGAAAAATGTGACACATGCAGATTTCAAGATGTGGAAATAAACTCAATTCCAGCTGCCTACATTATTGGCTGATTGACAGGTGATTTCCCCAGTAATCTACTCTCTACTCCTTGATTGGTCATTGGTGGAAGGCAGGGTTAGCTCTAACTTTTAAAATGGAATTTGATAAATACATGAAGTAATTTACAAGACTGTGAGAGAGAACAGAGAATGGTATGAATGAGGTAATTTTACTAAACTTCCAGAACTGGTACAATTGGTTTACTGCCCACCATGCATACTGTATTTATGGCAAGCATAACTTAAAAATATACATAACCTTGCCTTTGCTCACTTAAAAAACGTCATAGAATCCCACTTTATATCTAGTGGAGGATACTACCGCTGGTCAGTATATCCAACCAGAAAGAACAAATTATAATAATTTGTGTGAAGATTCTCCTGTGATTTACGATGCATTAAGGGGTCTGTATTTTCTTTGCAGGGTAAATGAAAAGATGCTAAGGTGTATTCATATTGCTTTTTGCGTGCCACATCAGATACACAGACTACTTTCCCCAGTTAGTCTGGATCTTCATTCGACTGTGCCTGTCCTGTAGGATAAGACAGGATATTCAAAATGGATAAGAAAAGAGTTTGAAGATGCCTCAGGAAGAAATATTGCTTCATTGAATTCATGGATAGTATTTTCTTGATTTTACTTAAGACTTTGGCTTACTAAAGCTTTATCTAAGAGTGCCTGGTCATTACCATTTTTTTTGTGTGTAAACATCAAGCATTTTATATAGTATGTATGTCCATTTACAGACTAGGTAACTGAGTTCAGCTTTTGTGACTAGCCAGGAAGAAGTAAGAGGCAGTTGTAATTATCGAAGTTAAATTTTAAGTGTTTTCACAAAACGTTCACTAGCTTAACCAGCAGGTCGCTTGATCCATCATGTTTTGTTGAGGATAGCTTCAGTATATTTGTACCATGTTTCTCAAACAAAATCCAAAATAATGCTCTTATATTCATTAGTACTTGGGTTTAATCTTTTCCTTCATTGTGTTCTGGAATAATTCCGTGGAAGCTGTCAATAGTGAACATGGACACAGTGAGACCATTTAAGGTGGAAAAAAATCCCATTATTCATTTTCATTCACAGTGTAGCTAAGTGTTTCAGCAGTCTTGTTTCACAACAGTGACTATGTGCCCTTATTCAATGAATGATGGAATCTACCCCCCATATCTAACAAGAGGATTGCCAGTCATTCTTTCTAAATCTATTAAGTATATTTTTAAAAGACCTTCTCTGCAACTCATCTTCAAGGCATTCTGTCCAAGGTTAGAAAACTTTCAAGTCCAAAATTTCTTATCTTTAACTGAAGCAAAATAAACACATAATAAACAAATAGCTTATGCGGAGACCAGGGTGAACTGACGCCACAGGAATCGATGATGCTGCATTACAGCTCCTGCAACCTGGATTCAATCCTGACCTCAGGTGCTGGTTGTGTGGAGTTTGCATGTTCTGCCTGTGACCAGATGGCTTTCCATCACGTACTCCCACATCCCAGTATTTTAATTAATCGCCTCTTAATAGAGTTAAGTGGCAAAAAGGATCAAAGATGAGTGGATGGGCCCGAAAGTGGGAGCAAGTTGAGACCTTACTAGGAAATTATGGGAATGGGACTGGTGGAAGTGTTGTACTAGGGGCCTACTGTGACCTGATGGACTAAATGGCTCTTTGAGTGTGAACAGGAGTGGGAAGGTCTTGAAAAGTGAAAAATTGCAGATGTTGGAAATCTGAAATAAAACAGATAATGCTCAAAGCACACAGCATCTGTGCCAAGAGATCATCCTTTGGGATGTCTCTATTTGCGTGGCACATTCAATCCTGAACATTAGTTCAGAAATGTTATGTGAGTGGCCTTTGACCCTTGAGGCTTGTGAGACTTAATGAGGTGAAAATTTGACACAATGTTTAATGAAATATATAGCTAAAGCCTGGTGTTATGGTCTGATCATTTGTTTCAAGTGCCACTGTCAACAACTCACCTATAATAATCTTTAGGAGCAAGTGAAATATAAAAATTTCCCAGTCTCTGTACAAGATGCTGTGGGGGGAAAAAAGAACTAAATCTAATAGAATTTGACCAGCAATTGTTATTATTACTAATGACTCTTTAAAAAAAAAACAAAATCCTGAGCCAAGCTACAAGATGGATCTTTTGACAGTTCAGTCAAATTGTCATCCCTTCCCAGAATAGACAATGGAATAAAGAAACAGAGTTTAGTCTTTTAGCCCATCAAGTCTGGTACTTCTTCAATCTCCCTGCTGAAATGTAGGCACTGTAAAACAAGGCTGACGTTCATGCAGTGCTGAGTGTGACAATCTAACCCAGTATACTGCTAACAGAGCCCAAATAGTTGTCTAAGTGTAAACATTCACTTCTCTCCATGAAGGCTCGTGCTCCATCGGATTTTATGGAATACCTCCCACATAGAGTCCTGGGCCTCTATTTTATACTGAGATACTTGAAACAAGATCATTTGTCAGGCCATCAACAGGCAGAACATCGCACTGGAATAAATTTGTTTCAGGTGGTCTGAAATAAACCAGTGAGACCAATATTATTCCTTGGAGATCTTGGGGTGCGCTGCATTGCCCGAGAGAGACTTAGCACATCTACTAATGAATTGTGTGAGGAGACCACTGGAGGTACCTTGTAAAACCATTGGTTTCAAGTTTAAATGGCCTCCTTCCCTTACATTTGGCCCTATTAACTTTAATGTTGCAAGTAACAAATTTGTACCTTTAAATTATAAGTTGATGAGTTGTATTCCTATTGTCAGATGTTGTCATAGAACATACTACATAGAGCATTGTGGCCCACAATGTCGTGCCATCCCACTATATACCTACCAACAAAATTAAACTCTCCCTACCTTCTAACCCTCTGCTTTTCTTTCATTCATGTGCCTGTCTAAGAGTTTGTAATCTTTCCTTGTGCCTTGAAGATTCTTCCATATTTAAGAAGTAAAAGGATACAATAAAGCGCCAGAATTGTAACACAGCCTGGAATTGGGCTGCTGTTGGTATGGATTTCAAATGTTCACTTGTTCCCACATAGATGCATGGAGGAAAATGGCATCAGTGCACTTCGATATGGGACAGGAGGAAATCGTGTGCAAGGTCATCGAGTTTGGGTGAAATGAAGTAAGGTTCTTGCAGAACAGAAACACCAGCTTAGACCATTTGTGCCAAAAGGCCTTTTTCTGCGCTGTAAATACTTTGTCAAATAATGGCACGTGTGGTCAAACCTAGAAACACTTATTATTCTTAGTGACAGCTAAGATCAAAATTTGATCTTAGAATTCGACTGTGAGCAAGTCCTTGCCCTGCACTGAACATGCAGTAATCAGAGCAGCAAAGCCACTGTACTACCAAAAGGCACAGGGAAGTCATCTACAGGCAGGGTCGTCATCTACAGGCAGGGTCGTCATCTACAGGCAGGGTCGTCATCTACAGGCAGGGTCGTCATCTACAGGCAGGGTCGTCATCTACAGGCAGGGTCGTCATCTACAGGCAGGGTCGTCATCTACAGGCAGGGTCGTCATCTACAGGCAGGGTCGTCATCTACAGGCAGGGTCGTCATCTACAGGCAGGGTCGTCATCTACAGGCAGGGTCGTCATCTACAGGCAGGGTCGTCATCTACAGGCAGGGTCGTCATCTACAGGCAGGGTCGTCATCTACAGGCAGGGTCGTCATCTACAGGCAGGGTCGTCATCTACAGGCAGGGTCGTCATCTACAGGCAGGGTCGTCATCTACAGGCAGGGTCGTCATCTACAGGCAGGGTCGTCATCTACAGGCAGGGTCGTCATCTACAGGCAGGGTCGTCATCTACAGGCAGGGTCGTCATCTACAGGCAGGGTCGTCATCTACAGGCAGGGTCGTCATCTACAGGCAGGGTCGTCATCTACAGGCAGGGTCGTCATCTACAGGCAGGGTCGTCATCTACAGGCAGGGTCGTCATCTACAGGCAGGGTCGTCATCTACAGGCAGGGTCGTCATCTACAGGCAGGGTCGTCATCTACAGGCAGGGTCGTCATCTACAGGCAGGGTCGTCATCTACAGGCAGGGTCGTCATCTACAGGCAGGGTCGTCATCTACAGGCAGGGTCGTCATCTACAGGCAGGGTCGTCATCTACAGGCAGGGTCGTCATCTACAGGCAGGGTCGTCATCTACAGGCAGGGTCGTCATCTACAGGCAGGGTCGTCATCTACAGGCAGGGTCGTCATCTACAGGCAGGGTCGTCATCTACAGGCAGGGTCTAAATGCCATGTTTTAGGAGAGATGATACCAAACAGATTATTGGAAAATGGTGATCTGCTTGTTTAATAACTTGTAGCTCCATTTCAACTAACGCAAGCGGAGAATGTTAGATTATCTGCTTTGGTATTAGCATATGCTTATATTTATTTGGCACTTGAAAAATTTAGTAGCAGTTTTCAAGTCGGTCTACTACCAAGATCATTTGAGCTATGTTTTAGTCATCTATAGTGGTGACCACCTGATTGCTGTTGTCTTTAGAAAATGAGTGTGGTTATTTTTTTTTGAACAAGAGTATGAACTAAAAAGGGAGTTGATAGGAGCTAATGGGGAGATTATGCAGTTGGTACTAAGCCAATATCAGGTAGCATAAAACAGGCTACTTATTACACAACCCAGTCAATCACCATTTACAATAAATTATTTTCATTTTGCACATTGCAAATCTCAACTAGCCATTGCCCCTGGCAGCTATCCTATTGATCTTTTCCAAGCTTCCAATCCTTTGCTTCTCACACCTTGTCTTCAAAGTGGCCCGATGATACAGCTTGGGGTGCAGCGTGAAAATCCACAGATGCTGTGATTGTAGTAAAAGCACAGAACTCGGCAGATCTCGCAGCATCCCTATTTACAGCTTGATAGGTAAAGCTCACATTCCATTGGTCCCCGCACCATGTCATGATAGAAACTCGGCTTTCCCAAGACCAGTGCTACTTCAGTCCAATCTTTTTGCTCGCTCCTTGTCCGCCCTGCTTCTGCCAATCACTAATTCCCTGTAAAGCACTTGCTTCAGCAAATACATCTCACCAGGACTAAGAGGGTGTCCAATTCAAACGCCTTAGCTCCCCAGTCCTATGGTCACAGCCCTCCCAATGATTTGTTAACCTTGACCTTGTCCTGTCACCCATAATTAAATAAGATGCATAGGTGGTATTGAAGGCCTCAGTTGAGTGGCAGCCCTGATAACCACTTTGATGAACATTTAGCGTACCGATTAGTGCAACGCTGTTATGGTGCCAGAGTTCGAGTCTATTGCTTTCTGTAAGGAGTTTGTATTTCCTCGCTGTGTCTGCATGGGTTTCCTCTGTGTGCTTCCTTCCATCTTTCAAAAATGTATGGGATTGAAGGCTCATTGGTGTATTTGAGGGGCACAGGGTTGTGGGGCGGAAGGGCCTGTTACCGTGCTGTATGTCTAAAACGATTTTGAACAAAGGCCTCTGAAATACATAAATCACACATTGATCCTTGTGCTGACATATGGACAGATGCGCCTTGCTCAAGTTCAGATCAATTGGCCACTAAGATACTTCAACATAATCATTCCTTTCACCTTTCATTCTCTACACTAGTAGGCACCTTTAGGTTATTCCCGTCTGAGAATATTTTTTATTTGAATTAATTTTGTAATCAACTGTAAATGTATTTTAATTTTTTTCATTTGCTGTACTATGCATGAGTTAGAAAAATTGGAATGGAAAAGTGGGAGAAGTGGAGGAGTGTGTAGCAATAAGAGGCAGGTTTGCAAAGAAGCTTTGTCCTTTTGTAACTGGGTGGAAGTTTTGGGCCTGTTCATTCTGCTCAAAATCACTTTATAGTATTTTTCAATAAGCAAAAATATACTGCTGGAAGAACTCAACTGGTCAAAGCAGCATGTGCAAAGTCAAAGGGATAATCAATATTTGGGTCGAGACCTTGGATCAGGATTGATGAAGGGACAACTATCCCTGTCCTTCACAGATGCTTTTTGACCTGCTGAGTTCCACCAGCAGTTTATTTTTTATAAACAGCAGGTTCCAATGCATTCATTCTCTTGTGTCATCCTGGCTTTCACTGGTGACTGAGGAAGTGCACCAGCAACATCTAGTGGCCAAATGATGGCAGCAGCAACAAACATGTTACCTTTTAGTAGGTCGATTTGTATTTCAGAGTACATCATGGTCGCTTTGCTCCAGTAAATCAAAGCCTGGCGAGTGGATTATTTTTTCAATTTTTAAGAAAATTCAGGCCCACAGTGCTAAAAGGATTAATTGAAACCTAACAATGGGACTTTATTCCCTGGAGTATAGAAGATTGAGGAGTGATTTGATAGAGGTATTCAAAATGATATAGAGTCAATGTGGGTAGGTTTTTTCCATTAAGAGTGGGGGAGATTCAAACAAGAGGGCACAGAATGAGAGTGTAAGGGGGAAAAGTTTAGGGGAAGCATGAGGGGGTATGGAATGAACTACTGGCAGAGGTGGTAGAAGCGAGATTGATGTTAATATTCAAGGAAAAGTTGGATAGGTATATGGACGGGAGAGGTGTGGAGGGTTATAGGCCAAATGCAGGTCAGTGGGAGAAGATGTTTGACACAGACTAGTAGGGCCGAACTGGTCTGTTTCTGTGCTGTAAATGGTAATATGGTTAATGCAGATGTATCTGTCTGTTTATTTTAATACAAGTCTAATAATGGGTTTGACATGGTTGCATTCATTATGTTTATTACTAGATGGAGTTATTTACAAGTAACTATTAATGTAGAAATGCACATTTTATTACTTATTTTTTTCTTTCCTCTCCTTTTGGTATGTATTTGCTTGTATACAATTGATTCATTATGTAATCGTCATTTATTATGTATGCTTATTAGGTTAAACTCAATAAATATATTAAAAAGAAAAGGAATCTGTCTGTGTATTTGCATACACTCTTTTGCAAATAATAAACCCATGCAATGTTAGAAAAATCAATTTACTTGCAGTTCAGTTGACAATCTGGGTTTTTCAGGGAGTGATCTCATCACTGTACTGGCCTCCATTTCAAACACTTAATTGATGAAGATTGATCAAAACTAATTCTCTTCATGACTGGCAATCCTTTGACATTTTGTGGTTATTCTGTCTTTTGTCATAGCAACCGGAGCATGTACATTATTGAGCCACAATAATTCAATTACTTGAAATAAAAAAAAAGCCCATGCACTGTTCTTATTTGAACTTCAGTTTAGCTACAATGCTTTAATCAAGACAATCACCCAGCACTAAATGAAACTGCCTTCTTACCATCATTAATCAGGGCTGCCTGCCACAGAAACATTTTTACATCTCACTAATAAATTGAATGGTGTTTTGAAGGGTGTTTGTTCCAAATCTCAAACAAGCTTTCAAACTTTTCTTGAAATTACATCAAAGCCCAAACTTTAAACAATTGACATTTCCAATAAAGGGGCTGTTTAGACTCACCATCTGAATACAGAAACGGTTCAGAGAAGAATTTGATGAGAGAACAAGATAATGAAATGAGAAGAAAACTTGCAGGAATGTTATGAAGTGTATGAGAAGCAATTAGAAGTGACTAGTGGATGATATAATACAATTTCATTTCATCAAATAAAATTCCTACCTCACTGCTGTCAATTTGCAGACTGGATCGTTCACATATAGGCTCCATTTCACGTCTGTGGCGCGATGGAATCTAACACAACATAAAGCTTTGTTAACTTGGAAAAAGCAGGCTGAAATGAAGTACATACAGGGATTATCTAAAATTGGTTTCCTTCCATGTGGGGAGTTGGAGAATTGAAAATTAAATTGGTTGATGAGGAAGTTTCACATTAAACAGCTGTTGCTCACAATGCTTTCAAATTAAGAGTATATATTCTTAGTCAGCAGCTGTTGGCCTTCAGGTGGAGAAGGGTCTGTTGCTCTCTTAGTAACTCTCCACTACCCCATGAGAATATTCATTTGCTGCATTTAAGTATTGAACTCTTTTCCAGCTGCGCTCTTGGTAAAATGTTCTATGTGAGATGTTTGGTCCCCATTTCACAGTCAGTCTGGAGGAACAAATGTGTTTCTTTTGACTGAATAAATATGACGCTGGGATGGTTGACCTTAAATGTTCAATGCATATTGTTGAATGTGTCGATCACACTGCTCATACTATTTAGCCTCTCTCCTGACCATAGCTCTTCCTCCTGCTCCACAGCTTGGTCACCCTTACACATGTGGAGGGACTAATTTTCTAAATTGTGAGAAATCTCTCACAGAATAGTCAAGAAATTGCCCAACATGGTCATCCAATTCCTTGTCCTATAGCACCATGACTGGCTCATCAGAGGTGATGGCACAATGTGTACTGGCAGAGGAAATTCCCCTCAGCATTGAATTCAGATTCTATGAAGTCTTGTGTGATAGTACAGACCTATCACCAATGTATATAGTTACTGTATCTAGACTGTGCTTACAGCGATTGGCTGAGAGCTAAGCCACACCTACTGTCTGGGCCTTAAAGGGTTGTGTCCCTAGCCAGGTCAGATCATTCCGGACTGGTCGGCCACCTGTGAAGAGCTCCGGTCTTTTGCTAATAAAAGCCTTGGTTTGGATCAACAAGTCTTTGGTTCTTTCGACGAGCTCTACATCTTGTCACTTTAAAGCACACATAGTCCAGGAGACTCTCTCCTGATTAACCCTCTATCATTTTCCCTCATCTGATAAAAATCCCCGTTATTATGGTGCACTGTTAGCCAGAATCAGACACAGACAAGGTAAAGACTGTACAACAGGCTTTAATCCACAAAGCCTTCCACAGAGCCAGGCTGGCTGTAGCTGCAGTAACTCTGAGTGAGCTTCGGGAGGCTGGCGCAGGCTTATATCCCGGAGGGTGATTGACACCAGACTGGGTGGGGCTTGATCCCTTCAGGCTGACTCATTGACAGTCGGCCAGGTGTTGTCCTGTCCCCTTACACTCCTGCAGGTACAGAGGTTGCCCCCTGCAGTAGGCCGGTGGTGTACCACCACATTCACCCCCTTCTTTAAAATTGTCCCAGTGGGGGCAGTAACAAGGAATCACACCCACTATATACAAACAATATTTACAGGTTGAGATGAACCGGCAGCCGCCAGGGTCTCTGTGACCGTCGTAGAACTGGCTCCTGGTCACTGGTCGGAGGGGAAGTGGGGGGGCTGGCGGCAGGGGTGTGTGTGGCTGGTGTGGTGCCGCGCGGAGGGGTGGCCGGGTGAGGGGGCTGGGGTCTATATATGGGGGTTGTATTGGATGGGTGGGGGGTAGGTTCGTCTCCCAAGGCTAAAACAGGCCCCTGGTGGTCAGAGGTCCTGTGTGCCTCATAGTTGCCTGGGGTCGGGGATGTATGCCCGGTCAGCGTCTTCCTGGGCTAGAGGGTGGAGTGCTCCTGCTGGTGCCAGATCCCTGGATGAGACGATGTCTTCCCTGCCACTGTCGAATCTAACATAAGCGTAGTTATGGTTTGCATGGAGGAAAACCTGCTCGACCAGGGCTTCGGCCTTGTGTGTCTATGCGTGCTTACGCAGTTGCACCTGTCCCGGGGATGTGAGCCATGCTGGGAGGGACATTCCAGTCACCGACCTCCTGGGGAATGAGAACAGACTTTCGTGAGGGGTCTCGTTGGTAGCTGTGCACAGCAGTGACCTAATGGCATGGAGCGCCTCGGGCAGGGCGTCCTGCCAGTACTCAACGGCCCACCCTTTCGACCTGAGCCAGGAGGACTGCCTTCCAGACCACCCTGTTCTTGCGTTCCACTTGCCCATTGCCTCTCGGGTTACAGCTCGTTGTGCGACTAGTCGGGATGCCCCTTGCCGTCAGGTACTGGTGCAGCTCGTCACTCATGAAACTAGACCCCCCAGTCTCTGTAAATGAAGGCGGGGTAGCCAAACATGGTGAAAATCTGCCCCAGGGCCCTGACGATGGTGGCCATGGAGGTGTCTGGGCAAGGAATAGCGAAAGGGAAGTGTGAATACTTGTTCACTACCATGAGTAAGAAGATGTTTCAGTTCGTGGAAGGCAGGGGCCCTTTGAAGTCTATGCCGAGGCATTTGAAAGGCTGAGTTGCCTTTAAACGACTGGGGCAGGCGGAAGAACTGGGGTTTACACTCTGCGCGGACCCGACAGGCCTTGGTCATGTCCCTGACGTCCTTGATGATGTACAGCAAGTTTCAAGACTTCATGAAATGGTACAACCTGGTGACACCCAGAAGGCAGAGGGACTCATGCAATGTCTGCAGCCTGTCATCATCCATAGATGCGCAGGTGCAAGAGAGGGCATCGTTAAACTTCCCGGGGCGGTACTGTATGTCGTAGCTGTAGGTTGCCAGCTCGACTGTCCAGTGCGGGATTTTGTTGTTATTGATCTTGCTCTTGTGGGTAGTGTTAAACATGAACGCAATAGCCCACTGGTCCATGAGGAGGGTGAATCTCCTGTCTGCCAGGTAGTGACACCAGTGGCGGACCGTTTCCACAATCGCCTGGGCCTCCTTTTCAATGGCGGAGTGCCCTAACTCGGAGCCGTGGAGGGTCCTGGAGAAGAAAGCAGTGCCCCCCCTTGGTTGAGAGTAGCAGCGAGGGCCATCTCCGAGGCATCGCTGTCCACCTGGAAGGGGGAGTCCTCATCCACAACCTGCATCGTGGCATCTGTGATGTTTTGCCTGATGAGGATGAAGGCTGCCTGCACCTCGGGTAGGAGGGGAAAAGTTATAGCTTGGGCCAGTGGGGGGACATAGTCTGAGAAGCGAGGGACCCACTGCGAGTAATAAGAGAACAGGCCAAGGCACCTGCGGAGGGCCTTTAGCATGAGGGAGAGGGGTAACTCCATTAATAGATGCATCCTTTCTGGATCTGAGCCGATGACTCCATGGGCCACGATGTACCCCGGGATGGCGAGGCAGGAGGTGCTAAAAACACACTTCTCCTTGTTGTAAGTGAGGTTCAGCTCCCCAGCCATCTGGAGGAATCTCTCCAGGTTAGCATCATGGTCCTGCTGGTCATGGCCGCAGATACTGAAGTTATCCAGGTATGCGGATGTCGCTTTCAGCTTGTGTCGGTCTACCATGTGATTCATCTCCCACTGGAAAATGGAGACCCTGTTCTTGACCCCAAAGGGAACTCAGCGGAACTGGTACAGGCATCCGTCCACCTCAAAGGCGGTGTAGGGTTTGTCCTTCGGGTGGATGGGGATTTGGTGATATGCCGACTTCATGTTAATCGTGGAGAAAACCCAGTAGTGGGCTATCTCATTGACCATGCCGGCGATCCTTGGCAGGGGATAGGTATCCAGCTGGGTATACCGGTTAATGGTCTGGCTCTAATCCACGACCATCCTCTGCTTACTTCCCCCTTTGACCACCAGGACTTGGGCTCTCCAAGAGCTGTTATTGGGCTCTCTGACGCCTTCTGCCAGGTGTCCGCCTTGATGAAATCTCTGTCTGTGGCACAATAGTGCCTACTTCTGGCGGCGATCAGCTTGCAGCCTAGCGCAAAATGTGGGAAGAGTGCTAGTGGGGTGATGCACAGTGTGGAGAGGCCACAGGTTGACCAGAGCTGGTAAGATGGTGTGCTGTGTAATGTGAGTGAAGGTTGGGCCCCCCCCAAAGGCAAGGGTGAGACTCTGCAGGTGGCACTGGAAATCTAGGCCCAGGAAGATTGGGGCACAGAGTTTGGGCATGACCAGGAGCCTGAACCCTGTGTAAGTCTCCCCTCCCACAGTTATATTGGCCAAGCAGCACCCGAGCGTACCAACAGTCTTATCCTTGGGGGTGAGGGCGATCGAGCAGGTGGTGGTGTGGACTTTTAATCTCAGGGAGTGGGCTTCACTTGGATGAATGAAGCTCTCGGTGCTGCCACTGTCGAACAGGCTCTTCGTTACCTGCCCGTTGACTTGCACGTCCATCATCGAGTGCCTGAGGTCGTGGGGGATGTCCCTGGACCGTCTTGGAGTCGGAGTCATCGCTCTCCAGCTGTGTGCAACGATTTATGGCTTCCGGAGACATGGGGAGTGTCGGTAGGGCAGCCTGGTCATGCACATGTTGACCACGTCGACGTTGGTCGTGGGGTACGGTGTGTGGAAGCTGATGGCACCTGGAGGCGTGTGGAGTGTCGGTAGGGCAGCCTAGTAATCGCCCGTGTTGACCACTTCATTCTCAACGTCGTCAGGAGCCCTCCGTGTTGGCTGCTGGCTGGCCCGAGATGGCAGTGACACGTGGGGGCCCGCTGTGTGGCTGGCCTCCTTCCCCAGCCATGTCCATTGTGCTGGGGGAAATGACGTCATCGTGGCCGGCGGCAGTGATGTTTTTACTTCAGCCAGAAGTGACATCACTGTAGTTCTCAGCAAGCCGCGCTGGCGAGGACAGGGGCTGGTGCAGGTGCTCGGGGCACATGCTGCGACAGTCATTGGTGGGGCCGGATGTTGCACCATTGAAGTCGGGGAAGGCGGAAGTAATCGCGGGACAATGGTGTCACCCGGCACTCGCATGTGGGGGGTCCGCCGAGGAAGTGGGGAGGTCACAGAGGGCTGCTGAGCTGCCGGCTGGTTTTGAGAGGCACACTTTTGCAAAGTGGCCTTTCTTGCCGCATCAGGAACAATACTGGTTCCTAGCTGGGCAGCTTTGGCGCGATTGTCGATCTGACCCACACCAGGACCGACAGGACTTACAAGGGCGCCAGGCACCTGCCGCAGCGACGATCTCCTCCCCAGCTCAGTCTGGGGCTGAAGCTGCAGTGTGAGAGGGCCATGAGGGAGCCTGCGGGAACCTGGAATTGAAGGCTTCGATGTGCAGGGCTGCTGCTTCCAGGGTTTGGACCACTTCCACAGTCTTGGTTAGGGCGTAGATATCGTCTTCCAGCAGCATCTGCCGGATGGCCCCCGAGCATACCCTCAGACGAAGTGTCCCAGATCAGCCTCTCAACCTCCTCTGCACCTTCCCCGGGTTCAGCCAGACACGGTCAGGTCACTCTCGCAAGTGTCCCAGGTAAGACTCAGCCATTTCCCCGGGTTGCTGGGCTCAGGTGTTGAGGAGGTACCTTTCACAGACCGCATTCATGGGGGGCTTGTACAAGTTCTTGAGAGTGTCCATTGCGCTCTGGTACGTTGAGCAGCCTTTGGTTGCCTGGAAGGCGTGGAGACCCAGCTTTGACCGGAGTAGGACCAACCTCTTCTGACCTGAGTCCAGGATGCCGCCTTCGTGTGCCTCGATGATTGCCTTGACCGCGTGCTGCCAGATCTCGAAGCATGTCTGGGATTCCAGGTGGCGTGGGTCGACTTCAAGGCTCCCTGCGCTCAGGAGTTTTTCCATAGCAGCCGTGGGAAAATTTTGTGGATTAAATTGTGGTCCGCTGTTAGCCAGAATCAGACACACACAAGGTAAAGACTGTACAACTGGCTTTAATCCATAAAGACTTCCATAGTGCCAGGCTGGCTGTAGCTACAGTAACTCTGAGTGAGCTTCAGGAGGCCGGTGCAGGCTTATAGCCCGGAGGGTGATTGACACCTGACCAGATGGGGCTTGATCCTTTCAGGCCGACTGATTGAAAGTTGGCCAGGTGTTGTCCTGTCCCCTTACACTCTTGCAGGTACAGAGGTTGCCCCCTGCAGTAGGCCGGTGGTGTTCCACCACACCCTCATCTGCTAAAACAATTGCGGAAAATAAAGGTTTAAACAGAAATGAGTTTTGTGTTCAAGGCCCAGCACAAAATTTGAGCACATAAACCTTCAATGTAGTCCTTCTGCACCATTGTGGGTGTTCATTTTAGATGATACATTAAACGTCGGCCCCTTTTACCATGTAATGTTCATGTAAAATAACTTACTGCACCATCAAAGCATAATTTTCTTGAAGCCCTGTGCAAAATATATCTGGCCATAAGAAAATAGAATCAATGTGTTATTTGTGGGAACTTGATATGCCAGATGGACTTGCAATGATTTTAGTGACTGTAATGTGATCAGGAAGTGTCTGGTTATGAAAGATGCAGTATAAATGGTGGCACGGTTGGCGTAGTGGATAGCACAATGCATTTACAGCGCCAGTAATCAGGACAAGGGTTCGAATCCCACACTGTCTGTAAGGAGTTTGTACGTTCTCTCCGTGTCTGCGCGGGTTTTCCCCAGGGGCTCCAGTTTCCTCCCACCGTTCAAAACGTACCAGGAGAGTAGGTTAACTTGGTGTAGATTGGACGGCGTGGGCTGAAATGGCCTGTTACCGTGCTGTATGTCAAAATTTTAAAGATGAAATTTAAATAAAATTAATGCAAAAGTGTACGCAAGAAAGTCACAGCACCTGTAGACGTTGAACTATAAAATCAAAATCTTTCTTTGTCCCTTAATTTTCTAAAGAATTAACTATTTGTAGAATGTCAACAAAAATCTCCCTCCTGCAGTTTCTGAAACTCAGATTCAAACTGTTCTCATAATCTAGATACAGAGATAAGGGTAACATTCCATTTTGGTGCCTGGGTGCGTGAAAGGAGTGCAAGTAGAGCAATGAGTAATTTGGTACAGTTACAGCCGTACGCCTGCCTCTCTAAAAACAGTCACATTGGAAGCCCTATACATGCACCTGTTTGTACAGGAAGAAGGTTTGCTCTTTCCCAGTTGACACTCTGGGCTGCCTCCTGTGAAAATATGTCGATAAAATGGTTCAGTGTGCTGCGAGGGATGGGACAAAGCAAATGAGACTGGAAGGCTCAGTTCCTGCGCTTTAAGTTATCTGAGCTCTCTTTGGAAAGAAGGATCGGTAAGTCCATTTGGCATAGATAGGGGAAGGAGGCTGACCCAATTCACCCATTGATTGGAATCTTTGTTGTGCCATTGAGGATCTTAACTACATTAGGTAATATTTTTCAGGTTTCTTTGCAAGCTCCACAAATAAAATTGAGGCCAGACGCTGCTCAAAAGATGATGACATCCTGGATTTTCAACATATTTTAACAGCAATTTGCATTTATAAATTTTCCAAGATGTATTGTACAATACTGATACCTGGAAGCTCGGAACAAAGGCCAGGAACACACTGGTGCATCTTTAAAAAGGGAATGTGAATAAAAATCAAAATGTCATCCAGGGTTTAGCACCACAGGACGGTTTAATGGTGGGAAGAAGGAATTCAAAATATGCAGAATTCTCAAAAATGTTATGCCTAGAAGAAGTTTCAGAAAGTGGGAGGTTGAGACTAGGGAGTGGGAATTTAACACGAGGAGGCGAATGGACAGAGAGCCAAGTCAGTCCTCAGATAATGATTGACAGGGTCTTTTAGCTGGTTGCAGTGCTCTGTGAAAAGTAGGAATCCCAGGTAGCAAATAAACCATTAGAAGGAAATTGCGAGTCAAAAGCCAGTCCTGTATTGTCTCTCATTTATAATTTATCCTTTAAATGTGGCTGTGATGATAACCTGCTGCTGTGTAGCTCTTAGTAGCTCTTTCCTAATGCTGTATTGGGTTTCCTCTAGCTTCCTCCCACCCTTCAAAACGTACCAGGGCTTGTAGATTAATTGGGCAGCATGGGCTCGTGGGCCAAAAGGGCTTGTTATGTCTAAATTTAACATTTTTATAAAGAGATGCTGTAGCTGCAACAAATTGTAGTCCTGTCCTTCCTTTCTAATTCAGGGATCTGTTGCTTTTATTCACACACCCTAATCCTAACCCTAACAGAGTGAAGGGGCCGTGGTCTGCTTTGGAATTGATAGCCCTGTGTTTTAAATCATGAACCTCCAATCTCACATGAAACTCTGTCGTTAATCATGTGCCACAAGTTGTTTGATGACTGCAGGAGCTATAAATGAATTGCAGCATTCAGCACAATGACCACCTGAAAAAAAATGGACAACTAATCTCCAAAAGCAAGCACTTTGAGAAGTGGTTTATTGTTGCTGTTCTGGGCTGGTAGAATCACCACAGACCTCAGTGATTGGCTGCATTGGAGGAATGATGTCCTCTATATTTGATCCCACCTCCCTGTATGTAGAATTTCAAGGTTTGTCTTGCTATTTATTGGACGTATAAATGCCTTTACAATAGCAAGAAAATAGACCAAACAGGATATAGAATCCAAATTCCCGTGAAATGCCTATATTGAATTAAGGCCAAGCTTTTGCTGATCCTTGAGAAACTTGTGAAATGGATCAAGAGCTGGACAAGGAAATACAACACAAGTATTAATCAAATTACATCAAGTTCAGCTCTCAGAAAAGATTATTTTTTTTACATTTAGACATACAGCAGGGTAATGGGACATTTCAGCCCACGAGGCCGTGCCACCCAATTTACACCCCATTAAACGTACACCCCCAGTAGGTTTTGAACAGTGGGAGGAAGCCAAAGCCCCCGGAGGAAACCCACACAGACACGGGGAGAACGTACAAATTCTTTACAGACAGCACAAGATTCAAACCCTGGTCCGGTCCCGATCGCGGGGATTGTAAAGGCGTTGCGCTAACCCTGAAAGGTACTTTGCGAGACCAGGTACAATTTATCCTGTGCGTGGTAATGAAGAATGTGATTAAGTCATTGTTTGACTGATCACTCAGTCTGTTGTTGTGCAGTGGAAGTTTTATGTTCCCATCTGTAACCATGACCTAACCTTTCCACTGAGCAAGTGGCAAATTTTATTTTCCTCAGCATTTGAAAACTGGCATATTCAAATAAACATCTGCCAGACATTTAGGCTGAAAGCCCCACTTTCTCTTTATCCCTTTTTGATTTGATCCAAATTGCTTGAGCAAGTTGCAGCTCTGTAACCTAATCTCAGCCATTTTCCACTCTTTATGTACCGTAGTTAAATCAAAACTTTAAACACCTGGAGAATAAATCCTGACTGGAATACGAGGAGTAGGTGCATTAATATCTGAGATTCACCATTACAGATTTGTGAAAATCCTCCTGAATCTGCTCTCATGGTGGGGCACAAGGACAGGGGCAACTCAATCTCCGTAACATACATCATTTACCTAGCTCAGAAATTCTATACCAGTTTTCAGACAATGTCACAGCTGGAAACAATAAATGGCTAATTGGAAAG
The DNA here is from genome assembly GCF_036971445.1 of Narcine bancroftii. Classification (NCBI taxonomy): domain Eukaryota; kingdom Metazoa; phylum Chordata; class Chondrichthyes; order Torpediniformes; family Narcinidae; genus Narcine; species Narcine bancroftii. Next base: position 28,592,166 of record NC_091480.1, on the reverse strand, counting down.
CGGATCAACAAAGAAATTGCATTTGTTTTAATAAAAAGCTGAAGGCTTTACTGACTAAAACAGGAGAGCGATAGGTCATTCAGTATCTCTATTTTGTTGAATAGTCACCCCCAAAATAAATCTGAACTCGTACACTATTTCAAATTCTTTGCTCGAGAAACCTTGATCAATCTTCATCATGGAAATTCCCAAGTTATAATTGAAATACGTTGTGAATTACATGCATTTTAATGCTATTTCAGAAACTAATGTCTTAACCAATATTCTGTAACTACAGGTAATCCCTGACTTGCGACCTACGTGATGTTCATCTATCCACATGTACAACTGAACTTCTTTTTTTAAAATATATATAAAATTTATACCATTTATGTTGTATTTGACAAACTAAAACAGGGAATACAGGGCATATATGACCCAAAATGTGCTTATTTACTTAGTTAGTCGGCCATCTTGATTCCCACGTGCATGTGCGAGTCTTCAGCTGGTACATGCGTGATGGGTTCATGTATTGAAGTTCATTTGGTGGATGCGTGAGAGTTAAGGGCGCGAATTCAATATTGTCAGGGCGCTTAACTCTCGTGCTAACTGAAGACTCGCACATATGCACCAGAATCAAAGTGGCCGCCCCCAGCCCATTGATGCCGACTAACCAAGTAAGTATGCACATTTTGGCTCTTACATGCCCTGTATCCCTGTTATAGTTGGTCAAATACAACATTTGATTTAAAAGCTTGCTTTAAGACTTCAGTACTCCACATACACAGGCAAAATTCCGACTTACATCCATTTCAAGATAGAACCAATCCTTCGGTCTCAATTACAGTCATAAGTCGGGGAGTAATTGTTATGGCTGTGCACTACAAAGATAATAATGCCTGATGATAACCAGAGATAAATAAACCAGTACGATTCTCTGTGAAATTCCTCATTATATCCTCAAGTATCTGAATAATGAGTGCCACAAAATGGTATATTTAAATTTAGACATACAGCACAGTAACAGGCCTTTCCGCTCCATGAGCCTGTGCCATCCAATTACCCCAATTAACCTACAACCCGCATACATTTTATCAAGGATGGGAGCACCTGAAGGAAACAAACCCAGACACGGGAAGAATGTACCAACTCCTTACAGACAGGACCGGATTCAAACCCGGGTCATTGGCATTATGCTAGTGTGCACTGGCACTGCCCTAACTGTGCCACCCAAGTAAATTTGGGAGGTCAGATTGAATAAATAACTTTAAAGCATCAGTGATGAGGAGAGTCTGGTGGACTGATTTTCCAGAGGCTTTAGTAAGAGTTGGTAGAGGCTTTTCTTGTCAAGTCTCTGTTTTCTTTCCCATTACTGACCATCCTGGGTAGTTCCTCTTTTGACCATAAGACATAGGAATGGCCTCAGTTTGGATGGTACATTTGGCACAGCAGTTAGTACAAAGCCTTTACAGCGCCAGCAATCGGAACCAGATCGGGGTTAGAGTTTGTACATTCTCCCTGTGTCTGCATGTGTTTTCTCCAGGGGCTCTGGTTTTCTACCACCCTTCAAAAACGTACCGGGGGTGTAGGTCAACGGGGTGTAAATTGGGTGGCAGGGACTCATGGGCCAAAATGGCCTCCTGTTACAGTGCTTTATGTTTAAATTTAAAAAAATAATTAAATAGGCTATTAAGCCCATTGAGTCTGCTCTACCATTTAGGCATGAGCTGATCCATTTTCCCACTCAGCCTCACTCCCCAGCCTTTTCCCCATAACCTTTGATGCCCCGGCTAATCAGGAATCTATCACTATCTGTCTTAAATACACCCAATGACCTGGTCTCCACTGTAATAACAAATTCTAGAGATTTACCACCCTCCAGCTGAAGAAATCCTCATACATTTCTGTTCTAAACTGCCACCCTTCAATTCTGAAGTTGTGCCTTCTTGTCCTAGTCTCTCCCATTATGGGAAACGATCTTTCTCCATCTACTCTGACCAGGCCTATCAACATTCAAAATGTTTCAATGTCATCCCCCCCATTCTCCTAAATTCCAACAAATACAGGCAGAGCTGTCAAGTGCACGTCATACGTTAACCCTTTCATTCCCAGAATCATTCCAGAACCTCCTTTGAGCCCGATCCCATGTCAGAATATCTTTTTCTCAATGAGAATCCCACAGTGATGTCTCACCACTGCCATGTAAAACCTCAACATTTTGGACAGAACTTGGCCTGCAGTTGTCCCAGTGAAGCAATTCTGCATTAACTGGGGGCTCTGGCCTCATTGTCTACTCACTGGCTGTCCTTAGTTTCACAAGATTTGGAATCTCAATGATTCCAAGAGATTCAGGGATATTTTTGACCTTCATTCTCCGCTAGGTTTTTCCAAAGACTTTGGATCTTCAACCTGTGCCTTAGTTTCCTGCCATTCCACCAAAAGTGTGCAATAGCTGGATTGTTTTTGGGGTTGCCCACTTATGAAGTTCTAAATGCCTTGGGGAGTAACTGGACTTCTGTATGTTATATTATTCTGTTGATTATTCGCTCAACTGCCAGCCAGAAGCCAAGCCTCAAATCCCACTGGGTGGCCGTGAAATTGTTTTTGTCATCAGCAGTAAAAAAAAAAGACAATGAAAGTTGTGGAACTGTTACAAAATATTATTGTGGACTTTAGGAAGGGGAGGCTGAAGAAATGTTCTTGATTGATAGGACCTCGTCTGGAGCCAACATGTCAAAGAAGAAGGCACACCAATGCCTCTACTTTCCCAGAAGTCCGAGGACAGGTCTTCAAATATTCCATCAAACTTCTGCAGGTGTACTGCAGAAAATATACTGACTGGTTAGATCACGGACTGGCATGGCAACTCAAGTACCCAGGAATGCAGAAGATTGGAGAAAGTGGCAAATGTATCCAAACCCATCACAGGCACTGACCTCCCGTGCATCGAAGATATCCGCGCGAGATGCTGCCTCAAAAAGATCCTGCTCGTGACCGCCTCTTGTTGCTACCTTTATGTAGAAGCACAGAAGCCCAGCACCTCTAGGTTAAAGAACAGTTCTTATCCAACAGCTACAAATTCACTTTAAAGACAGACCTAGGAATGGATCTTATTCATAACCCACAGACTGCCTGACCCATATTATGCCATCATATTTGACCTACATCTCTCATTACTTATCAAATCACTTTAGCAAGATTGGCCCACCTATAACTACAATTCCATCCTGTGTAGATGATTCTATGTGTCCTCAGGGCACACAGAGATGACCAATAAATAATGCATTGCCAGTGCGACCCAAGCATATTTTTAAGTACGGGTTGTCTCGTTCCACAAGTGCTGCCCGACCTGTTGAGTGTTACCAGCATCTTGTTTTGTTTCTGATTTCCAGCATCTTAGTTTTATTTCATTTTTCCTGTAAGTGATTGAGGGAGCACTCAGGATTATTGTCCATTGAGGTTAAGAATATGGTGATGAGTCTTCCAAAATCAATTTCAGCCATTTCTCTGCTAGTCCCAACTGCCTGCGATGCCTGGAGCTTTTCATTTAAGTTTGAGTTTCATGATTGACTTACGGAAATCCATCCAAATAGAAACATTAAAAACTGGACAAGTTTCTTACCTTTGGTCCTGTTGGTTAGATTTGCATTTCCTATTCCTTCTGCCCCCAAGGATTTACGAATTGGTTGCTGGAGGAACTCTACTTCAGTTAACTCAGAGATACTGGATGCACGGATGAACAGGAGAAGGATTCCTACTCCCAGAACTATCTGCAAAAACAGAATTTCATTAAGAGGCATATGGCTGTATTCATATCGCTCACAGGAAGCATTTCAGAGAGTTTGGGAGTCCTGAAATATAGCATCAATGGTCTGCTACATTTCATTTTTAGGTCAGCTCTTGGCAAGACATCTGCTTCCTTTCTCAGTCTTTCTACTGCAGATTTTTTTTCTTGTGAAAATTCTTTATGACTTTAACCAACACCTGTCTCTATAACAATCACCAATCCTATAACCTACATTCCAATTTCTCCATCCACTGATTTTTAATTTCCTTTTATCCCATCTCTCTCTCTCTCTCCCTCCCTCTCCATCTGAATTCTAGGTTCCATGGTGTAACATTTTCAACTGTCTTACTTACTATTAATTGGAGTGGAGAAATCAGAAGAGAATGTTGTAGGACTGACAGAGGTCATGGATAGAACTTAAATGCTTTTCCTTGGGGGTTTTGATGCACAAAAGCCTCATCAAAAAAAGGCGGATTTACTGTTTATGCCAAGGACAGAAAAGGCTGATCCAGCTGTCCTTTCATGTAGCCCAGTGCAGCACGCCGATTTCCCAGGGCAAAAGGGGGCAAGATGCGTAGCACAGTAGCAGCCACCCTGCGAAAGCCCTGCCACTCGGTGCCTGACAGCCCCCCTGCCCTGTAGCCTGACATCTCTGGTGCCTGACAGCTCTGCCACTCCCGTTCCCTTCCTGCTTCAATTCCCTCCCGCCTCATCCCCTCCCGCTCTCTTCCATTCTCCCTTCCTCTCACCCTATCTCCACCCTATCAGCCCCACACCAATCCCGCCGCCCTGCTCCATCCCAACAGCCCCGTCACCCCACCAATGACAGCTCTGTCAGAAGTTGTCAGCCTGAGGGAGTACCATGGTTTTGCAGTATAAAAGGGCCTTATGTTTTCCTTGCTGCGACTTCCATCTGCTGTCAGTAGGCCTTGATCTTGAAAGAACTGTTGCATTATTATGCTTTAAAATAAAGAAAAGAACTTACCTTTGTGATTTATATAAAACTTACATTTATTTATCATCCATTCACATCCTTCTACAGAAAGCCCAAAGCTCTTTACAGTACTTAGATTGTTAGAGAAGTTAAACACCTGTTATCTGGAATTTAATCAACTGGCAGCTTCAAACAGCTGGCAAAATAAAAGTGGAAAATGAATAGATAAAAAAATGGGTTTAAAATTGGAACCCCTTGCTGTTTGTTCACCAATTATGCAACACACAATCTCAAGCAACTGGAAAATTTGTTTATCCGGAATCTACCCATCCCCATTTTTTTTCCTTCTTAGACCCAATTTTCTTCTCTGTTTTCCTGCAGAAGAAAACCTACAACTTTTACCTCAAGAAGTAGTTCTGCTAAAATAAAAATAATGATTTATGATGCAAAGGTGGAACCTAAGACTATATTGATGAACATGAACTAACTGAAAGAAATGAGATCATACTTACTCTTCCTCTCAAGGTATCTTTATGGAGTTTTGCATAAATAGCTGATGGAGAAATAAAACAGATGACACTTGCCGTGGTGGTTCCCATCACTGCCAACGTACTGTGCACTGAAAGACAAAACACAATCAGGCATACGGCAAGAAATCTATTGGCAACCGGCAGGCTGGAGATTATTCTCATCCTCGGCCTTTCTTTCATCTGTGGCATAGTTCAAGCTTTAGTTGAAGTATTTTCTTTCATGGCTTTACATGGAAGTAAAGGGAAAAGCAAGTACTGCATATTAGATTTTAGAAGAATCCTAAAGGCTCAGAAGTAACTGAAACAGTCCATTGTGTCAATGCCAGCTGAATGAAATAAATGTCCTTCATCGTAAATGTGCAATTTAATTATCCACTCCCTTTTTGAAAGTTACGATTTAATTTGCTTCCACACGTTCTTTCAGTCGGTCCATTCCAGATCATGGCACTGGCTTTGGGGGAAAAAAGGGTCTCCTCACAATGCACATATTTCTCTCGCACTTAGAATCAAAATCAACCCCTGCCAGGGAGGCACATTCTTTTCAGAACAAATTATGACTATACAGTGCACATGCGTATATAAAAATATATACGCACACAGTAAAATCCCCGTTATCCAGAATTCAATAACCAGCAGTCTCAAGCAACCGGCAAAAAAAAGTCAGAAAATAAATAGGTTAAAAAATGGCAGAAGTTTAAAACTGACGCCTCTAGTGGTTAGTTTGCCAATCATGCAACACTTAATCTCATGCAACTGGAAAATTCACTTATCTGGCATTTACCAATCTCTCTAGGTGCCGGTTACTGGGGGTTTTATATTGTGCACTGGAGAGTAGACTGAGGGTCAGACATAAATCCCAGTTATTGCAAAGTTCTAGACTTGATGCAAGCTAAATCATGATGCCCCTGACTTTGGAAAGGGATGCACCAACACCTCATGATAGATCATTTATTAAAGAGCACATGTTTAAAAGAAATAGTTAAGTAGGCACAATGAAGCATGTAGCATATTTACTTCATTTGAAAAGCCACCTATACCCTCTCCGTTAAAAATAAAACAGGTGTCCCTTTATTTATTACATGATTGGGACGAATGCCAAGGACAAGTTCACGAGGTCTGCAGTTCCTCAGAATCCAGGAACGGTAATGGGCCTTGCGGCCTCTGTAAACTATTTCAGTACCACATTTAATCGTATTGATGCTGTCAGGAGGGAGTATGACATTCTAAAAGTCTTTTCAGTTAAGACATTAAACCAAGACTCTGTCTGCTTTGTCAGATGGGTGTGGAAAATCCCCCAGCATGACTTTAAAGAAGTGCATAGGAATTATCCCTGTCCTTCCTGTTAATACCAATGTTCCTCCATAAAATGTCGCTGGGAACAGATTATCTGAGAAGGGCCATATTTTATGTTACTCACTCTCCATTCTCCAACCGGTCAATTGTTTTTTTTTAATAATGGGGTCTCTGCCTTTAGAACTCTCCTTGACATAACATCCCCCTAATCACTTTATTATTAAAAGATTGTTGAGAGATGAATTCACAAAAATAATGCAACACAAGAAATTGCATTGGTAAAACATTTTTTATGACATCCCATACCCCTAGCACTTTTACATTCAGTCACCGGTGTAATAAAGGAAATGCGGCAGTCAATTTACCGACAGAGAGTGTTACAAACACTACTTTAATGGTACCAGATCAAGGTCATTAGTTTTCTTGATATTGATTAAGTAATAAATATTGATCAGGACTCCAGAGATAACTCCTTCACTCTCAAAATAGTGTCATGTGATCTTCCAAGCCCACCTAAAAAAAAAACCAGACATCATTCAATTTAATGCCTAATCAAGGCAGCGTCTCCAACAGTACTGCACTCTCCTGGGGCACCAGTCTCAGAGTGTGTGTGCAACTCTTCAGTGTGAATTTTAAATTAAACATTCATTAACGCAGAGTACTAGCGATTGAGCCAGAGCAGACATCATGGAGAAAGGAGAGAGAACACAATAGTTGCCTGCACTAATGTTTTGAAGTTCTCACATTACTGTAGTACATACCATTTGGCGCAAGAACACCCATTACCATAGTGCAGTAAACTATCAGTACTGTGCAGGTTACATGTCGATGAAAGGGCATATCTCCACTCACTGAGAAAGTGCCGTCCTCTTTCTGTAAAATATACAACCAAGATATCAATAATTACCTTTGGTGACAAAAATATTTACTAATACATTCAGAAATTGAATAAATCACAGCACAGATGTGAAATTAGCACATACCAAATGGCTTGTTCACATCTTATGAGAGATGGTGAATCTGAACAAAACCAGCTTTTGGAGGACCCTTCTGCAGCTTAGACAAACGGATTAATGTGATCACTTATCTCCTCATTGGGGCAATACACAAATATTTTATTTGATAATGCATGTCTTTACAAAAGATTCTTTCTTTTTGGAGCTTTAGTTTCACACAGATACAATTACAACTGGCAATTTTCTCCTGAATTCCAATTCGTAAATGTAAAATATTAGCCATACAAGTCTCCACTCCACATCATTTCATTGTCAAGTGTGCAATATTAAATATTTCACTTTTGAGTTCCAGTATATATTCCTTTAAAGATTGTATATTGAATCGATGTTCCGGAGATTCCGGTACAAATTGCCACCTTCACCCTATCCAGAACAGAGCGATTCTGTGTTTTGGTTGAGTTCAAGCCTCATCACAAGGTGGGATTCATGCCCAGAAGGATAGGGTCTTGATGGCTTCCAGAAGTCAGGGTTTGCATTAAAATAAGGGCAAACGTAAGAGGCAGGCAATCGCTGAATGCAGGAGCCTGGTCACAGCCAGAAAATCCTCAGCCTTTGGTTCATATGTCCAAAATTTGATGAGAAGAAGTAGTTTAAAAGGATAAGTGGAGGGGAGAGAAAGTTCAGTGAAGGAATTAACCGTTATTTTCTTTCTCATTTTTATTTCAAAATATATCTTTATGTAAAATTTTTCTATTCCTCTCAGAATTGATACAGCTTTAATTTCTTCTTTGTTACCTTGCCTGGATGCTTACTTACTTAATTAATATCCAATACAATCCATATCCAAGCCATTTTGTTAAGGGATGTTAGTGAGTGGAGTTTGTGCAGTGGTTAGCTCGTGGAGTTTCCCATAGTATTCTTCTGGGTATTATAGTTTCATTTCACATCTCACATCTCAAATACATGGACACTAGCATATAGTATCAAGCATAAATGTACTTTACATTTCTCTATGTCCAAAAGTGAAATCAATTCTGAAGTACACACCAATGGCATCATGAAGAAAGCCTTTTGCGGAGAAGCTAGTGGAGTTGTTCAAGTGAACCGGTACAGACTTAAAGGGCCGACATGGGTTGTTTCTGTGCTATAAACGTTTATATGGTTATATGGTTATATTAATTGGCCAGTGTAAATTTCCCCCAATATGTTGTTGAGTGGTAGAATCTGGGGGCTTAATTCATGGGCCCATAGGAAAATAAAATGGGATTTCTGTAAGATTAGCTTGATAATGTGCACTCAGTGGGATAAAGAAACTGTTTCTGTGCTCTAAGCTTCCATCCCTCTAAACTAAGGGAATTTCACCAAAGTACTGAAAAATTATAATTAAAAATTATACACAATTTAACATTGAATGTAATCAGTTTATGGTGGAATTGCACCAATTAGACTTCAAGGTATTTGGGTGGGATGGTCTGAAAGGTATGAGAATATAAAATTTGCATCAGGGCAATGGTGCCTGCTACATACTTGCCAAACAAATTACAGTAACAGGATAGGTCTGTAACTAACCATAGGCTATTGTTATGGTAGGTTAGGTTCATGTTGCATCAAAATGCTTTGTTCCCAAGATTCCTTGCATCCCTTCATAAGATCACCCCTCACTCCTCCTCAATTATTATTGTTATGAACTAATAAAATCTTATTAGTACTAACAAAGGAACAGCAATGGAAGATTCACCGGACAGTGGTGAATTCAAAATAGTTTTTAATTAAACTATTAATAACATAACATTTCTTACTTAACTCTAAATTTAACTCTATTATGTGCAAATGTAAGAATGTGTGTGTGTGTGTGTGTGTGTGTGTGTGTGTGTACAAAATGAAAGTCAATTTTAAAGTCCAGTTTCAAACATCTTGTTGACTCCAGGATCCTTTTATATCACAGTTCGGAAATAATTATGAAGCACTTTTAACCATTATATTTTCAGATCTCTTCAAACTCACAAGTCTCTTGGTGTGCTGTCTTTCAGGAATAGATTTCTTCTTAATCTCTCACACCAGTGATCTCCATCTCCCTCTTATCTTTTTAAGTGTCAGAGTTTCCTTCCATGATGAGGCTGCACTCTTTAATTTATGAAAAGCAGTTGGAAAGTGGTATCCTTTTTGAAATCAACTTATTTTTGTATTCCCTTTTATTAGGAGTAACACATAACAGCCCCTATTCCAGTTACTGCAATTCAACCCTGTTTTTCACAAGGGTCCAGCTCCTATATGTTCCACAGGATCTTGACCTGAGCTGCCTCAAAATGTCTGAATTTGCCAAAAGATTTTGCAAAATCATGTGGCATTACATCATCAATGAGATCAGTCACAATTCTAGTAAATCATGTGACCATTTACTGGAATGTACAACAGTTGCCAGCTCCAGTTTCTTGGAAACAATGTGACCAACCTCTGGCTTGCAGACTTCACGACTCCAAAAGATGACCTCACTTCTGAATGAGTAACCCTGTTCCAAACCTACTACATTACCAAAGACATATTTATAGGAACTATAGTTTAACATTAACCTAAATATTAATATTAACACAGATCCATTACAGTCCATTAATGTCCATTAATGGTAATCATTCTTCTTGCATTTGTTTGATACACTGACCTGCTGTTCAAAGAGGAGTGTGTTAATGGCTTGGCGACAGGGTAAAATGATCAGTGGGAAACTTGAAATGAGGGATATCAAAAATATTCCATCTGTTACAAGACTTGGAGGTAGAGCAGCAAGGATATCTCTTGGAACAGATTTGATGTAAGACAGGTAGCCACTTAATCCAACCTAATTTAAAAATGAACAAAGAGAACAGCAATATATGGAGATTATTCTCAGTATGTTTTTAGAGTTAAGCCCAAATTAATTTTATAGGGTACTTTTTAAAGAAATAACTTGTAATGTATTTTTGAAGAAAAAAAAACTTACCACTGTATAACAAGTGACCACGATGATGTTTGCTTGTTTGTAGGCCACATTTATCTGGCTTACTGGCTGTGCCCAGAAGTTGAAGTATATTGGAAGCACGAGTCTTGATTTTTAAAATAATAAAGAGTAACATGATGCAACTTAACTTACACTTGAAAGTCATTGTCTGCTTCTCATTCATCTGATGTCACTAATGACTCTAATTTTTCCAGTCAGTTCAATAACAGGCCATTCCAAAGCTACCCTCATGGATATTGATTGCTTTACTGATCTGGTACATTGGTTGACTTCCCCTTCCTGTGGCTGAACATTATGCACCTGGCAGACACCACGGGGATTCAAATACAACACAATTTGCCCTGTGCTATCTGATATCAAATCATATTTCAACTGCACTCGTCTCAGGAGATTGCCATTTTCAAACAGGACTTTCACCTGCCATTCCTTGTCATTTCTAGATGTGCTCACTGCTGTCCAAACATTCAAATGGACAGCACAAAAATGCTCTGCCAGAGGATAGCTAGGTTCTGAATGAATCTTGGCCTACAAACGCTCCTCATGTATTCCTCTGAACAGTAGGACTCTGTGACTGGAATTCAAGCACCCTTCATGACTTTCCTTTCATAAGAAAGGAAAATGAATACATTGCAATATTATCCCACGTACAATATATCTATGAGATGTTCTTATTTTAAGGGCCAAATAAGCAAAATGGGTGCACTGCATCTTTACATCACTTACGGGTGACCGCAGAACGTGGTGGTAAGTATCGGCAGACATGTAGTAATTCCAGACCAGTGCCACAGGTGGACCTTCTCCAGTTCCAGCCCTCCAGACAACGCCAAAGTTAAGCAGTTCATCATCAGCTGGAGATGAAGGAAACCACTCTTGTCAACTTGACATTGCAACTGATGCAAAATAAATCAAAGTCCTAACATCCAGCCTGCTCAGGGATTGGGTCAGTCCAGATCTTTTGATTTTCCAGATTCTCAGGCATTTAAAATTCAAATTTAAGGAGAATAAAAAGGAAAAATTTGATAGTTTATTAGTGAAACATTTTTTCATATAAATACAAAGTACAAAAAAAATCAAAGTACAACTCCAATTATCTGAATTTTTTTTAGAAGTGACGTCTTTTCGGTGCCAAACTTTTTTTTGGATAATTGAGGATTTCAGAAAATCAGAAATCCTCATTATTCCAAAAATTTTCAAAGCTGAAATGATGTCATTTTCCCTCTGAAAAGTTTTGGATAAATGAAGATATCTGAAACAATCAGGAATCCTCAGCTATCAGAATTTTTTTTTCCCCCAGAGCTGAACTAATGTCAAGGATTGAAAAAGTTTTAATTTAAAAAAATATTATTTTGCTCAGGTTGTTTTTTTTTAAGTGAGGATTAAACATTATTTCAGGCTTAAAAAGCCTTCCCCTGTTGTCTAAACACTGTTACAAGTGATTTCCTGTTGCTACTGAGCGGTTTTTAAAAGAATGACCAGTTATCCGAAAATATCATTAATCTGAAATAAGCCCTACCCCGACCATTTTGGATAATCGGAGTTGTATTTTTCTTACATTTCTGCAACTCCCACATTGTCACTTGTTGCCACTGCACATCTGTGGCATTTACGTACAGCACACATCCATGCAAAAACAGAATTTTTGAATGTCTGAGACCATGGACAGACATCTGAGTAGCCTTTTTATCATTTTCTCTGCCTCAGCATGAGCCTTCATTTATACCCCAATCACTGACTCTGTCTCTCTTTTATCCAAGGAAACCAAGTCCTGCCTAAAGAGACCAGAAAGGGAATATAACAATTGCAAAACTAAAATATCTTCCTTATTGCAAGATGTGTGGTCACCTGGCTTCAAGATGGATGCCTCTACACAAGGACCTGTATGTGTGTGTTCTGTTCTTAGTGCTGTTTGTTTAGTTAATAAATCCAGTGGTTTAAAAAGAACCCAAGTTTCTTTATTGTAATAAAAGAAACATTACATGGTCTCAGGAGTGGCAGAAACACCAGGAGTGTGCTGCTGTGACCAGGAGTGGCAGAAACACCAGGATTGTGCTGCTGTGTACAGGAGTGAAAGAAACACCAGGAGTGTGCATAGTGAGTAACAGCCAACATCAGCAGAGAAAATATAGAGAAAAATATAGCGAGTCTAAAAACTCCTGATGCAGTAAAATGGACTGAAAATGTCGACCAGAGTTAAGGCTAATTTATGCTGTACATGCCAGCAATTGGAATTGATAGCCAGAAGATTGCTACACAGAAGATTGCAATGCTACTTACCGTAGTGGGATCTAAAGCTCTAGAGGTTTTAAACACATTTAATATACTGTTTGGCTGATTCTCCCATCTGAGGATGCCTTTTGGAATTTCCTCAGCCCTGGAGCACATCATAGAAAGTATAAATGGGAAACACGTATTCATGATCCTATCGGGATCCACACAAGAACAACAAAATGCTACAACACATACAGAAGTATGGATTAAAGTTAAACAGATTGTTGTGAAGGAAATCACCTTTCTGGGAGATAAACTGTCAGAGGCAAGTGTGGAGCCAGACAAGAGCAAGGTGAAAGCAATTTTAGGGATGCCACTGACAAAAAAAAAGCATTTTGAGAGTGCTAGGAATGATCAATTTCATTGGTAAATTCATACCAAACTGTCTTCCAAAACAATGTACCAAAGGAAATTGTTGCAGAACAAACGTGAATTCAAGTGGACAAAACAACCACGAGGAAGAATGGGGATGACTGAAGACCATTCTAACTACAGAACCAGTACTTTTGATGTTCTTTGATGCATCCAGAAAGACAAAAATATCCATAGATGCTTCAAAAGATGGAATAGGTGCCATACTACTTCAGGCTATGGGAGAAGGTTGGAGGCCATTAGCAAATGTATCAAGGACAGATAGAGGAAGAGTGTCTAGGTCTGGTCTATGGACTTGAGAAATTCCACAGTTATGTGTATGGTCTACCAACATTTGTGACAGAGATGGAGGACAAGCCATTAAAAGTGATAATCAAGAAAAATCAAAGTGAAATGTTACTGCAAATCCAAAGACCTGATAATGAAGCTACAACATTGTGACTTTCAATTTGTGTACACAGCAGGGAAACTTATTGTGTTAGCTGATGCGTTATCCAGGGCAATGATGCAGAGTGAAGCACACAATGAGAGTTCCACAGAGACAGATGTGAATATCCACATGAATCTGATCACTGAAACTCTTCCCATATCTGACATGAAATCCAAGCAGCTCACAGCTGAAACAGAAAAGGACACAGTTCTACAGAAGCTCATCAAGAATCTGAATGGAGGATGGCCGAGAGGTGAATGTTAGTCATACTACAACTTCAGAGCTGAGCTAAATGTTGTCAATGGTCTTCTACTCAGAGCAGAATTGTCATTCCTCAATCACTGCAACAAGAGATGCTGAAAAGGGTGCACAAGGGGAATGGAAAAATGCAAGAGAAGGGCCAGAACCACTGTTTATTGGCCAGGAATAAATGCTAATAATGACAGGATGGTTTCAAGCTGTGGGACCTGTTTGAAACATCACACAAAGCAACCCATGATAATAGCTGATGTACCATCAGCACCATGGCAGAAAGGTGGGACTGATCTGTTCTACTTGCTGGTTATTGATTATCTATCAAACGCTCCAGAGATTGCACTGCTTCCCAGCATATCCAATATATGAAATTGATCTTTGCAAAACATGGAATTCCTCAAATTGTCTGCAGTGGCAATGGATCATGCTACAGTTATAGAGAATTCCAGAACTTTGCAGAAGAGTATGATTTCTGACATGTGACTGTTTGCTGCATCTACAGTCAAATGGCAAAGCAAAGAAAGGCGTTCACATAGTTCAATAATTGCCCAAGAAAGCACTGGACAGTGGCTCAGATCCATATCTAGCTCTACTGATCTACAGAATTTCACCACTTGAACATGGCATGTCACCCGCTGAGCTTCTGATGGGGTATAGACTGCGCACCACACTTCCCGACTCTGCAGACCCAAACAAGAACAGAGATGTCGAAGATGTCGAATGGAAACAAAAGCTTATGCAAGGGAGACAAAAGCCGAACTATGTCAAGTCAGTGAGAAACTTAGGGCCACTGGCACAACATGACACATAGAGACTCAGAGGTTCCAACACTTGGGACAAAAAGGCCACTGTTCTGGAGGCAGCAAATTGAAGATCCTACACTGTCAGAACCGAGGATGGTCAAATACTGAGGAAGAATCAAAGAAGCGATACTGCAGAAACAGACAGATGCAGAAGATTCAGCTTGCACAGAAACAGGGGAAACACTACAAGTGCCAGACAGTAGTGGACCAGCAGAGCTGACACAAGCACTTGTGCCAAGAAGATCCACGCGAGTTGTCAAAGCACCTGACAGACTGAATCTCTAAAAGAAAAAGAAATGCTCTCTTAAAAGTTTGTGCTGCTTATGTTTGTGTTAAACTTTAACTTGGAAGAATTGATGTGTCATGTTAGATTAAACATCTCAAGGGAAGGGAGAGAGTGCTACCACCAGGAGGAGACAGAGATGGAGTGGCATCTTGAGAATGCTGATGCACCTTGGGTAGATTCAAGATGGATGCTTCCAATGCCTGAGTGTGTTCTGTTCTTAGTGCTGTTTGCTTAGTTGATAAATCTAGTTGTTTAAAAAGAACCCAAGTTTCTTTATCATAATAAAAGAGGCATCACAATTCTGACATGATAGTCTGAATAAACATTGAATTTGATTGGCTTGTTCTGAGCCACAGAACTATAAATGGTAATTTAACACTAATTTCTTTATTTGACACAATGTAATTTATAGCAATTGTTGCACCTGTAATGCTCCCAGAAAACGACAAATTTCATGACGTGTGTTCATAAGAATAAATTCTGATTCTTATTCTAATACTCAGATTAATGAATAAAAACTTCTAATCTCTTTAAATTCAGATACTAATAATTTTTTGATGGTTTGCATTATTTTCTGCATTATTTGCTGATAAGGATAACACAATATTTTTAATGAATGAAGTTAGTTTTCAGAGATGGATGACAGATTTAATCTTTTTCCCCATCTTAATTTATCCTGTCTTTGTCTTGTTAGCTTCAGTTGAAATGAGAAACCTGGAAATTCAATGGCTTAGTAAATGAATTGTTCAAGAAAACACTTGCTGGCAAAGCCTTGAACAGAGGAGCTGGGGGATTTCACCACCAGACAGATCACAAAATCTTGGAAAGCCCTAAAAGGAGTAAATTCAGCAAAGAATAAGGGCAGCTGATACTGTATTAAACCAAGAAGATAGACAATGAGATAGACAACAGACTCGCCAAGGCAAATAGCGCCTTTGGAAGACTACACAAAAGAGTCTGGAAAAACAACCAACTGAAAAACCTCACGAAGATAAGCGTATACAGAGCCGTTGTCATACCCACACTCCTGTTCGGCTCCGAATCATGGGTCCTCTACCGGCACCACCTACGGCTCCTAGAACGCTTCCACCAGCGTTGTCTCCGCTCCATCCTCAACATCCATTGGAGCGCTTACATCCCTAACGTCGAAGTACTCGAGATGGCAGAGGCCGACAGCATCGAGTCCACGCTGCTGAAGATCCAGCTGCGCTGGTTGGGTCACGTCTCCAGAATGGAGGACCATCGCCTTCCCAAGATCGTGTTATATGGCGAGCTCTCCACTGGCCACCGTGACAGAGGTGCACCAAAGAAAAGGTACAAGGACTGCCTAAAGAAATCTCTTGGTGCCTGCCACATTGACCACCGCCAG
The DNA here is from genome assembly GCF_036971445.1 of Narcine bancroftii. Classification (NCBI taxonomy): domain Eukaryota; kingdom Metazoa; phylum Chordata; class Chondrichthyes; order Torpediniformes; family Narcinidae; genus Narcine; species Narcine bancroftii. The sequence goes on along the minus strand of NC_091480.1, from coordinate 28,575,912 downwards.
TGGGCTGATAACGCCTCAAACCGTGCATCTTGGCGCCTCACAGTTTGGCGGGCAGCAACCTCCTTTGAAGAAGACCGCAGAGCCTACCTCACTGACAAAAGGCAAAGGAGGAAAAACCCAACACCCAACCCCAACCAACCAATTTTCCCCTGCAACCGCTGCAATCGTGTCTGCCTGTCCCGCATCGGACTTGTCAGCCACAAACGAGCCTGCAGCTGACGTGGACTTTTTACCCCCTCCATAAATCTTCGTCCGCGAAGCCAAGCCAAAGAAAGAAGAAACCAAGAAGGTTATGTTATTCTACAGAGCATCGATGAAACAATGTCTGGGTTAGATTATCTCTTTATTTTAGAAGGATGGGTTGTATAATGAGGAAAGACTGAATGGGTTGGGCTTGTATCTGCTGGAGTTTAGAAGAATGAGAGGAGACTTGTTTGAAGCAATAAGATCCAAGGGAATACTTACTGGGTGAATGCCGAGATAATGCTTCCACTTGTGTAAGAATTTAGAACAAAGAGCGGCTGCACAAAAATCACGATTAATACATTTAATCCAGAGCAGAGTTATTTTTCCCCAAGTGGGGTCGATAGTCTTTGGAAATCCCTTTCTTGAGCATGGTGGAAGTGGAGCTTTTAAGACAAAATTTGATAGATACCGTCGAAGATTACCGTAAATAGGTGGGATTGCGGCAATCTTTTCAGTCTGAGCAACCATGATCCTGCCCATCTGAGGGGTCACCTGACCCACTCCTGCTGTTAACATGCAGCTACGTGTTCACCTCATTAATATCGATCATTTTTGCATTAACACACAGTAAACAAGAATAATATCAGGAATCCCATGCAAGACGTGAAACTAAATTGCATAGGTATACATTATACCTGTGCCTTTTAAAGGGAAAGGTGACTACGAGTTTTAGTCACTGTTGAAAATCATTGTGCAGCTTAAGGTGATTGGAACAGACATCCCTGTTTCTCCAGTGCTGACCATGAGATCTCGATGGACAAGGTGGGCACTGGGCAAAAAGTGTAACCAGCTGTTGGTAGAAAATATTCAACAGTCAGGCAGCAAACGTGGAGAATCAACCTGAAATATTACTGTTTCTCACTCCACATATGGCTGCCATATTTGCTGAGCATTGCATTTCTGTTTGACTTCAAATGTCTCGCATCCCAGGAACTTTCTTACATTCAATATGGACTTGTGAAAAAGTTAAACCTTTTTGGGGAAAAAAATTATGAAGTTTTTGGAAGATTTATTTTAGATTGCTTTAACATTAGATCAATTACTTTTTTAAAATGGATTATACTGAAACATTAATAACTGGTTTATTACTGGATAAATTTCATATTGCATTTATTCGTTTGGTGTTAGCTGAAAATGTATTGCTGTTACGTGGAAGAATGATGTCAAATTGAGTACACAAAGATGGCATAATGAACTAAAATCATGTATTTATTTAGAGAAGATGACATAATTTCCGGCATAATTATTCCTTTTTTTGTTAAAAAGTGGACTCCATATTTGAAATATGGGTTTTGATATATTTTATTTTTCATTCTTTAAGTAAATTTACATAGTAAAATCTTCAATTTCACAATATATTAAACATTTTGTACAAAAACAAACAAAAACCTCCCTCCCCCTTCCTACAAAATATAAAACCATACACTGTCGGAGCTCATACTATCCATAAAAAAAATCTTTCAAGAATCTACATAATTATTATAATTGGACCCCCAAATGGTCGAAATATGGGTGCCTTATCTTGACCAAGTGTCATTTTTGTTTTTTTAGATCATATGTAATTTTCTCCTTGGGTCTACAGTGCCACATTGGGTCTATATTCATCTCTGCAGTCCATCGTACTATGAGTAAGTCCGACTTCCAAGTCATTGCAATACACACCTTAGCCACTGCTAAAAATACTTTGACTAAAGAAATATGGAATTTAGTTAATTTGTTACTTATTTTAATAAAATTACCCAATATATTTTGTCTACCCTGTGCTGCTTTTAAAAATATATACTTCAAAAAGGCTTCATCGTCATAATTTGGAGCATAAATATTCATAAACATTGAGGATTCTGCATAAATTTTACAACGTGGCATTACAAACCTTCTGGCTCGGTCAATCGATATATCTTCTACTACTACTACTGAACCCCTCCCTTTAGCGCCATCTTGGAAAATTGCCCTTCTCCCAGCACCATATCGCCCTTAGTCTGGAGTCTCCATCCTGCTACTATTTTTACCAAGTTCTCACTCTTTCTCAAGCTCTCTGTGCAAATTTCAATAATGTTCAACAATAAATACAAGACCATTTGAAAAATACACTTTTTACTTGGTCCCATTGTGAACTTTCTTAAGCTTCTTGTTTAATACCTTTAATCTTTTCATAATTTTTGCAGAAATTCTTCCATTTCTTTAGTCTTGATAAATTGCCATCTGTTACTTCGGCCCTCAGAGTCACAGGATATATCGAGCATTTTACATTCTTTGACCACTGTTGCCTTTTTACATCATCAAACTCTCCTTTGCTTACTCAAAGTTGGGCTAAAGCCTTGAAAGAATAACACCTTTCGGCCATCGATTTTGAGAAGGCCATTGTGTTGCTTGGAGTAATGAAATGCTGCTCCAAAAACTGCTTCCCTGTCCCAGTAACTCTAAAATCTTACCAGGACTGGCCATGGTCACTGATCGTCAGGTCTTCTGGATCCAATCTTCCACGGCACTGCCAGGTTCAGCCAGTCCCAAGACCATTCTTCAAGCATTCACTCAACATTCCTAGCTGAGTCAATTTCTCTTCTGATTTTGTCTTTTGTTGTCTTGGCTTCCTATTTTTAATTTTGCTCATTCACAGTGAAAAAATTCTTAATTTTAAACCGTCTTTTAATATTCTTCATGGAAAGTTCATCCAAGACACGTCTGTCGAGATCCTTCGCTTGGCCACACCCCCAGGGACTCTGAATGTTTTGAGAGCACAATAATGGCGTTGTACTCTCCCTTCTAAAAGCAGAGAAGTCTAAGCATGTGTACATGGCCAAGCCATGTAGCAGATCTCTAGCACTTCTGGCTTTGAACATCTTTACTATTGCTCTTCAGATTGATGAAGGTGGGAGACTTTGGGGTGGGTGCTAAGGTAGGCACTCTTACCTTACATACATCTCCCTCATTCTTCTGACTCTACTGGACGTGTTCAGCTTCCTTCCTCCTGCTCCTGGTTGTGCTGAAGGTCTGCTAGGACAACAACGAGTGCACTATATTTTGGGGCCAGAGAAGCTTTGCAGACATGTCAGCGAGGGAGAAAAATATCTTTTCAATTATAGGTATTCCTCAACTCACGTCCGTGTTCTGTTCTGACCGACTGGTCGTATCTTGAAATGAGCGTGTGTCAGAAATGCATTTTATCCGTATTATCATACATCAAATACAACGTGATGGCCACCAAGGTCAACACTTGCGTGAGGTTGGCCACCAGGCATCTCTCGCGAGAGGATGGCCATCACTGCCAAACTCTCACGAGAGGCATTTTTTCCATAGGTAGGCCAGACTTTCGCCTGTAAACACGTAATTTTTATATTTTTTCTTTATTTTAAAAAAATGTGGTCATATGTGCAGATGGCCATAAATTGCAAGGGTGGTAAGTCTGGGAATAACTGTACCCGTAAATCAATCTAGCTCAGTGGTTTTCAAACTGCTCCCCAAACTCCACCTTGAGTAATTTCTGTGCCATAAGTGCTCTGTGATTAATAAGGGATTGCTTCAGGTGGGATGTGAGTGGCAAGGGATGGTTGAGAACCACTGCTCTCGACCCAATTGTTACTGAAATATTTAGCTTGAGAAAAAAAATGGCCCATTTCCTCTAGAGACATAAAACCGTGCACATAACGAGTCAATTAGATACGATTAAAACAGTGGTTTCCAAACTTTTCTTTCCACTCACATTCCACCTGAAGCAATCTCTTACTTATCACAGAGCAACTATGGCATGGGGATTGCAAGCAAATATGCTGTGGTGAAGGCAGCAACTTATTTAAGGTGAAATTGCGGGGAGAATACTGCAGAATTGTGAGTGGAAAGAAAAGATCCCAGTGAATTTTCCTCCACTGGCATTTCCAACGAACATGCATGCAATTAATTAAATAGGATCTCCCTTTAAGAGATCCACTTTATGTTCCTTTCAAACATCGTGAATCTACCTATCATCATGGAACCTATGAGTGCTGCATCGTGGAGGATTTCACCATCCTCATCATCCAAGTTCCTTATTGTCGAGGACCCTCACTGCGAGTTCTCGTAGTGAGATCACTATTAAGAAAGTCTTTGTGAAAATTTCCCCCCCCGAGTAATCTACAAATCAAACAAGCTTATGCACAAGAACCAATTTCCACAGTATGATCAAACGGTGGCGAGTTTCATGGAACCATACACCAATAAAGTCTTCATAAGAGGGCAGAGAAAAAAAATACTCTTACCATCCAATCGCGCAATCAGGCTCAGAATCGGCACCATACTTTCCAGTACACTCTTTCTTTGTAATGGACAATGATTATAAACAGAAGCAGCCTATCCAACCAGCTATCACTTCTAGTTTTCCAGACTAATTCCCATTCTGCTCACAATTCTCAATACTCACCACAGACATTAGAAGAATGCAAAACGCGATGGAGGACAACGACTGCCAGGCTGAATTTGACACCTTTTTCTGCAAGCTCAGCGGGAGAACCGATACTGCGGTGATGATAGAGAACAATAAAACTGGGTGCCACTTTGTAATCTGTCAGAAAGTGCAAAGGAGTTGGTTAACCAGTATAGTTAAACACTTCTTTCATGCCATCACTTTTTTATAATTCAAAATATCCTGTTTCTTTGGTACCTTACAGGTGCGAACCAATCCAATTTTGCTTGGTTTAACGCCGTTATGAATGCTGCATTAAACAGAGCTCCATCCAATGTGCACTCTCAGTTGTAATAGAACACATTATTTTGAGGAAGGGCTAAGTTTCCTGGTTGATTTCAACTGGTCAGGCAGATAAATAGATCTAACGTTTCAGGTTGAAGAACCATCATCAGAATTGAAGGAGAGAGAAAACAAGTGAGTTTTATATTAGAAAGAGGATGGAGTGGATAGAACAAATAGAATATCTGATAGGGTGAGACTGTGGGGATAAGCTGCTCAGTACACTCAGATGGAAGAAATGCAAGTGAATCACCTAGATTCACCTCCGAGAGAGGGGCCGTTTGGGTCCCTAGATGATGAGAAAGGACAAGCAGGTGTGGCCTCACCTGGCATTATGGGGAAAAGAACCATAAAAAAATGCGGGGGGGGGGGGGAGCGGTTTGTGGAAGTGAAAGGGGAGAGCAGGGATAGTGCGGTCCCTTTAGGAGGCTGAGAGAGGAGGAAATGGGTGTCCAGTGGTGGAATCTCATTGTTAGTGGTGGAAATTGCAAAGCACCAACCGGAGAATGTGAAGGCTCCTGATGTGTAGAGGACAGGGAATCCCACTCGGAAATCAGAGTTGCAGGAAATCAATGACATGTGGTCGGTCAAGAGCTCTGTGAATGGTGGCAGAAGGAGAAGCAACGATTCAGGTGAAATGAGGACATCTCAGAAGCAGCTATGCAGAAAGTTTGCAGACACTATTATTGTAAAAACACACTGAAATGCTGGAGGAACACAGCCAGTCTTTCAGAGTCCATTGGAGATAAAGATATTGCTGATGTTTTGGGTTTGAGGGTCTTCAAGGAATAAGCAGATTGAGCAAAAGGCAGGAAATCTCAGAATACAGTCAGTGCTGGTTTGGGGAGGAGTCCAGACCAACAAAAGGTGTTAATGTATATGATAAGGGGAGAGGTGAGAATGTATTATGTCTATTTAAAAGGAGACAGGGAAAAGGGAGAGAGACTGAACTGGGGGGAGGCAATGGGGGGGGGGGGAGAAGAAGTAAAGGAGGGGGTATTTAATGAAAGCCAGAGAAGTCAATATTAATGCCATCTGGTTGGAGGATGCCCAGTTGGAAGATGAGGTCTTGTTCCTTCAATTTGCGGGTGGTCTCAGTTTGGCAGTGCATGAGACCATGGACAGACGTCAGCAAGGGAATGGGATGGGGAATTGAAATGGGGATGGGGGGGGTTGGCACTGGGAGATCCACACTATTGCTAGAGCTGAGGTCCTCAACAAAGCAATCGCCCAGTCTGTGCCCGGTCTCTCCGATGAATGGAGAATGAACCTTGGTTGTTATCTGTTTGACCCATTTGCACTTATCATCAATGATCCAATGAACCACTCGACATGCTACCAGAACATGGTTAGTGTAATGGTTAGTGCAATAGTATTCCAGCGCCAGCTGGAACTCCGTAAGGAGTTTGTACATTCTCCCCAAGTCTGCGTGGGATTCTTCTGGATGCTCTAGATTCCTCCCTCTGTTCAAAAGATATGGGGGTGGTAAGTTAATTGGTGTATGGAGGGGGGGGCACAGGCTTATGAATTGAAAGGGCCTGTTACCATGCTGTATGTCTACATTTAAAATTTTTTAAACATCGCGATTGCTTAAGCAAAGATATTGCTGGGAGAATACTGTAGAGAAGGGAATGAGAAGAAGTAAATAAATGAACTCAAGCGGTGCGCAAGTATTCTGTTTTCCTAAAAGTTATCTTGAACTTACTGAGGATCCAGTCAACATCATGAAGAGGCGAGCTACCAAACCTTCCAAGGCAGTGAAGAAAACAGTGCAGGTTCCCAGCAAAAGGCCGATCATACTGGAAAATCAGCATTCCACGTTATTGAAATGAAATAAAGAAGATTACCACACTTGATCAAGTACAATCATATTTACTGAGGATACAAAAGAAGTTCTTAGATTCTTTTGTTGTGCAAAAGCAACAGGTTAATGGTGTTAGACTTTGATATTTTAAATCTTCTCCCACTTCCTCTGTTGTGGTGCAATGATGAAGCACTCTTCTCACCGTAGAAAGTTAAGGGTTCAAAATACACTCTGCACATCAAGCAGGTTAATTGTATTTCGCAATGTTGAAGGAGCAAGGAGAAAAGCCATGATCACCTTCATTTTCTTAGATTGTCAGAAAATATCTCATCTAGTAATAGTTTGTAGAAGCGCAGGATTCGCCTTGATCTGCCCAATTCCCTGTCACTTATTGGCCCTTCCCCTGCTTCTTTCCCTCTTTATACATCAGAAGACACCTGGTCTGAAACGTTGACTGGAGTCAAACAAGAAAACCTACAATTACTGGGGGTGAGTACAATACACAAATCTGCTGGAGGAACTCAGCAGGTCACTTGGCAACCACAGGAAGTAAAAGGTTAACTAATGTTTCGGCCGAAGGACTCAGGCCCAAAACATACTTCCCATGGACGCTGCATGTCCTCCTGAGCTCCTCCAGCAATTCTTTATTCTCTCAAGATTCCAGCATCCGCTGTCTATGTGTTTCACAGAGGGCAATTCTTCCTGGTGTCCAGGATCATATTATCCCGTGTGGCATGCTTAAAAATGGATTTTCTGGACACACGTTTCACTGGTGATTTTGGCAACATGCGCTGCACATTCCACTTTACGGGAGGAATGGCATTCCCAGAGTGCCTCATTGTCTGAAAGCAGAGATGGGATATTATGGAAGATATTATGGAATTATACTGTATATACACTTTATCCCAAAGATTTTGGGAAAACAGTCTTCCTTCCATGAAAACAGACAGCGTGAGGGAAATTGAAATGGCTCCATGTCTTTCACAAATAAATGAGAACGAAAATGTCGGCAGTATTGAAAACACACAAAACAGCAATTTGCTCTAATGTAAATAAAGGGTCCCAATGTACTTTAGAGTGGCACAATAGAAAAATAAAATGACAGAGCATTAGATAATAGGAGCAAAAGGGTGGGTTCAAGTTAAGATTAGGGTGAAGGAGAGTCCCAAATGAGAATAGAGAGGTGGAAATTAAGTGAAATTGATTGGGAATGCTCAAATGTGTTGGCTTCTCCTGGTGAAATGCTCCGAAAACAATGGTAGAATAAAGAGAGGAGAGTGAGACAAGACCCTAAGGGAACTACAAAGTTTAGCAGGGAAAGAATACTAAATGGACAATAGGAAGTATGAGATTCCATGTTATTCCCAATATTTTTGCAGATTTTGGCCCTGAAAAATATTTTAAATGGATATATTATTGATTGAAATTAGAATTGACTAGTAGATTTCTCAGTACAGGTTGAAGGTTGAGGGCTTATAGTTGTCAATAAAGATTTGCAAGTATATGGGAGAGGGCGAAAGAGGTTCACATGATGTGAAGGTATAAAGCGGATAATAGGGAGTCAGCAGCCTGGTTTACATCCCTCCTGGGCTTTATTTTTGTGGTCTTCAATTACCTCTTACACATGTTTTACACTTTTGCACAAAATCAAATTCTACTCCAGGGAATACAGCTTTAATGCAAAGGTAATGAGCTGAAGCTTCAATGTACATGGCAGTTTCCATCTCGAGTTTTACTACGATGTAAAGCAGGCCATGGAGGGAGAGAAAATGTGCTGCAACCTCGACACTCCAAATACATTGTTGTATCGTCCTTTCCAAAGGGTGAATCTGATAGCATCTTTAGTGCAGAAACTTTAAACTTAAAAGGGATCCTCACCCTTCGAGCAAGAGAGACCAATATTCTGAGGGCTGCTTACCTTATTTCAACAATTAATTTTCCTGGTATTCCATACGAAACTTGAGCTAAAATAGAAGTCGTAATTTTGGTCAGTGTTAATTAAAAATATTCATGTGTGTCATCTCTTTGAGGAAGGAGAAATAAAGAGAGAAAATTCCACCAGTTTTCAGAGGATACATGCTGCTTTTTGGACCAAGCAGGGAAATGGTTTAATTAATGAGGACATTCCAGATGGTACAACTATTGAAGCATGGTTAAAGCTTGTTGGGTACATAACATCCACTAGTATTAAAACACAGTAATATTTCCATTCCATGCTCTGGGAGGCATGGTAAGAGTAGAGGGCAGCAGTTAGTGCAGTGGTTAGCGCAATGCAGTTACAGTGCCAGTGACCAGGGTTCGAATCCCACACTGTCTGTAAGGAGCTTGTACATTCTCCCTGTGTCTGTGTGGGGTTTTCCCAGGGGCTCCGGTTTTCCTCCCACCGTTCAAAGCATACCGGAGGTTGAAGGTCAATTGGGCATATCTGGGCAGCACGGGCCGGAAGGACCTGCTACCGTGTTGCATGTCTAATTCAAATTTAAATTTTCTGGTGTTCCCACCTTTTCAGGGTCTTGTTTGGCTTCGGTTTTAAAGGTTTGATGCAAACTTGGATGGGTTCCCTGAACACAGAGAAGGGACAAAAGAAACAGGAGTTCACCATTTAATTCCATGAGTGTGATCCATAAGGAGTGAAATCACGACTGATCTGTGATCTAACCCCGTAGTATTTGTCCCAGGATGGTTGAGGCTAATTGAGGTAAATAATCAGCCACGATCTTATTAAAGGTTATAGCAGGGATGAGGATCCAAATAGCATGCTGTTTAATATTTCTTGCATTCATTATCGTTTATCTTAAGTAGTGGCTGTGCAATCAACTCTGCTTTCAAATTTTGGTTCCATTGAAGTTAATGGATCCAAATTTCACAGTGAACAGCTGCTACTATTGAGAGATGATTAACAGAATTAACTGAGAAACATCTTTAAATTCATGTGGCAATCTCAAAACTACAATTAAACATTGTTTCAGCATCAACTGACATTTTTCGGAGAATGTACTAATTGCCTACCACTCTTTCCATGGGGCAAATTTACATGATTATGCGCTAATTTCTCGGGTACAACCATCAAAAGGCATATTAAGCTAAAGATTCCTAACACATATGCCATGGATTGTCTATGCAATGTTATTCTAATCTTGGAGGTAAGGTTAGAATAGTGGTTAGCACACTATTACACCAGTTTGAATCTGGTGCTGTCCGGAAGGAGTTTGTACATTCTCCCTCTGTCTACATAGGTTACCGCCAGGTTCTCCGCTTTCCTCCCACCAGTCAAATGGTAAGGGTGGGGTATTTGAGTGGCATGTGTTCGCGGGTTAGAATGGCCTGTAATATTTTTCAAAATTTAATTCAAAGCTAGTGGCATAAAATAGCAGATGAGGGCCCATGGATCTTTGAAGATGGCGGTAGATGTGCAGCAGGCATGACTGAGTGAGTTCGTCGAGGTGGGGACCAAGTGTTTGGGTGGGGAGATCAGGATTCAAAGGTGATTTTGGAAAATTCACTGGGGATGGTAGGAGCACAAGGATTGTGACTTTAGAAATAAATCTGGGCATGTGAGTCAGTAACATAATGTGATTTAGCTATGATCTGGTAAAGGGGTTTCCAGTAGATCCTCAGTAGTAGAGTGGGTTAAAACCTAGGGCTTAGCATATAATCCTAAAGGAATCTTACCTGTTGGAGGACTCATTTCCCAAGCTGCATGGTCAAGGACCTGGTCACATTAGGTTTCTTTTGGCAGTGTAGAAGTAGCCCTCAACTACCTTCTCTGACAAAGGATAAAGGATTGTTCCAATGACAACACAAAGCAATGCCTTAATATCTAACTTTTTTTTGAAGCGGTCTAGTAGACAAGGTTGTCCCTTATCATCCGCTTCATTTATTTTAGCCCTAGAGTTATTGACTGAGATTATTAGGAGTGATTCGGATGTAAAGGGGTTTAAGGTTGGTCAAGAGGAGCACAAAGTAAGTTTAGTGGATGATGTCTTGATTTACTTGCCTGTCCTTATGTAAACTGCTTTTAAACTTGGAAGAATATGGTAAGATCTCAGGTTACAAGGTAAATTGGGACAAAAGTGGAAGTCATGGCTCAAGGTGATTATATGCTCTGCTGAAGGAATCCTCCATTTAAATGGCCAAAAGAAGCGATTAAATATTTGGGTATATGGGTAGATAATGATTTAAATAATTTGTATAAATTGAACTCCTTACCATTGCTTAAAGGATTTTTAAAAATGGGTCACCTTGCTGATAACATTAGTAGATAGAGTAAATTATTTCCACAGATACAATAACTTTTTCCAAACTTTGCCAATATTGTTAACACAGATTTTTTTCAAGAAATAAACGTATTAGAAAATTTCTTTGGAAAGGCAAAATGTCTAGATTATCTATAAAACAATAACGTGGAAATATGAACTGAGAAATTTACAACTCCACAATTTCAAGAATTATCAACATGTGGCCCATTGAGATTCTTAATCTCCTTATTTGAGGGATGGAGAAAACAGGTATGGGTTAGAATAGAACTGGATAAAATTGGAGTGAATTTAGCAGAAGAATTTATTTATAAATGGAATTCGAAATTAATATCTGGTCCGAGGAATGGACCCTTGTTTATGATTAATATTTGGAACATTGAATAATGAAATTGGATCAGAAGGTAGTATTTCACCTAAAGCGCCTTTGTTTCAAAATAATCTTATATGTTTTACTAAAGACAACCTATTTATGCATATCTAGTTCCAAAATGGGATCAAAACTGTAGAGGGTTGTTTTGAACAAGGCCAATTGATGTCATTTCAACAATTAAGAAACAAATACGGAATTTCACGAAATACACTTTTTTGCTACTTACAGTTAAAAGGATACTTACGGGAAAAATTATGTGCAACTATGCTATTGCCAGAAATGTAGGAGTTGGAGGCCCTTATTAGGAAACGTTATACTAAGAAATTTATCTCTGTAATGTATCACTTATTACAAGCAGTCACCATTAAAAAGGGAGTTCACAAATCAAGACAGAAATGGGAAGGTTGATCTGAATATTGTGATAGTGGAGGAAAGATGGGCAGAACTTTATCATGATTGTATGACTAATATTATAAATGTTAGATATAGCTTAGTTCGATATAATTATCTACATCAACTATACTTAACCCCTCAAAAATTGCACAAAATGAAATTGGAATTATCAGATTGATGTTTTAAATGTGTGATGAAATTGGTACTTTCTTACACTCTACTTGGTCATGTTCTAAAGTTAGAACTTTCTGGGAGGATTTGGGAAAAATTTTGAAGCAAATTGTTGGCACTGTTTTCCCACAAAATCCAGATTTATTTTAATTGGGGAACATTGAAGGAACTAGACCTACATTAAATGTATTACTTCATCAAGTTAAATTTGTTAAAATTGCTTTAGCAGTGGCAAGAAAGTGTATTGCAGTAACCTGGAAATCAGATATGTATTTAGGTCTGGAGAGATGGTATTCAGAAATGCAGAAGGGGAGAAAATAACATCATTAAAGAAATAAATATTCATTTTTATGCAGATTTGGAGCCAGTATATGCATATGCAAAAGTTAGGAATAAATATGTAAGAAATGTTCTTTCAGCTTCCTCAGTAATACATAAATCTTCTTCCCTAAAGGTGACACACATATGAGCATTGTATGCAAACCTATCCTCAGTACAATCCAGAACAATGCTTTATTTTCTTATTTCAATCTTTCTTTTCTGTATTCTTAATTATTTACATCATATAATTACTATATTGCATTACAATTGGAGGGGGGTATAGGAGGGGTTGGGGAGGAGTTAAATAACAATTATTGTATTTTAATTGTTTAAATACTGTTTTTATAATCTGTAAAATTACATGGTTGAAATTTTTTTTTAATTCAAATAAAAAACAATGCCCTCTGCAGAAAGTTGGTGCCAATAGTGGAATTAATTTGAAATGAATGGCTGCACAGATAAGATTCAAACTAGAGCCAATATGCACTATTTATAATAATCCTCGCTTGTGGTAACATACAGGATGTTTTTTTTTCTATTGCGAGAACTCACCAAGGCCAAAGTACGTTTTGCGATTAGATAATATTGCCACTTTAATTAGCATCAGGCTGGAGCTGTAGGTCAACCAGGAGTAGCAGATTAGCAGGGAGGAGCCCAGGATTACCCCACACTAGGGAAATAGTATACAAACAGAAGGCTTAAATGTTAATTTTACAGCATTATTATCTTGTGAAAATCATTCTCACTCTGGTCAATGAAAATTCAGAACATTAATGAATGATAAACAATGATTCACACTTAATGATATAAAAATGTAGGAACTGGAGGCAGACAAAGTTTGCCTCTAATCCCATAAACAGAACCGATCATTTATTTTTCATGATTTTTTTTATAAATATATACATAAATAAAAGTGCATGATATCATAAAGGGATTCTTTCCTTAACTTTAAAATTATGTCTAAAGTTAAATTATCTCATTTTTATTCTGATATAAATCCTCTGTGTGACAAATATAAAATTGCTAAGACTTTTTTTTTTTTAATTGGTTTTATACATAAAGAACATAATTTTTGCATAGTCAATTTTCACACTTACCTTCTGGCGTGGCCTGGTTTGACTGGTTGTTGTTTTACACCACCAAAAGGTGATGGGTGAGTTAATCAGCTGGACTCTGACATTTCCTCCCTCCATGTATCAGAGCTCAGTTGAAATCTAGTCGCCCTGCCCAGTTATGTCATTTCACACCATGCGATTTGACCCATGATATTTCCGGGTTAACTCAGCTGGGGCTAGTGATTCTCACGAGAGTTTATGTCTTTCCTGATGCTGATTACAATCAGGCACTTGCAGAGCTGCATGGTATTGTAAGTAAACAAGAGGCCACCCACCCCGACACACTACAAATTATAGTCAGCGACTTTAACTGGGTCTGTCTCAAGAAAACCCTGCCCAATTACCACCAGCATGTAAACTGCTGTGCCATAGGTCCCAGCACACTCTGCTACACCAAGATATGGAAGGCCCACCATTCTGTCTCTAGACACATTTTGGCAAATGAGATCAGCTGGATGTGCTCATTCTACTTTCATGTAGATAGAGCCTAAAAAGACTGGCTTCAGAGATCAGGACAGCCAGAAGAATTGTTACAGGACTGACTCAAGTCGGTGGAATAAGTGGTGTTCAAGAACTCAGCTGAGGACTTGAATGATTACACCAGGGCCGTTACAGACAGTCTGTGGACTAATGTGTCCCCACCAAATCATTCAGGGTTTACCACAACCAGAACCTGCTGAGAACCAGATCATAGGCATTTAAATCCAGAGAACTAGAACACTACTCAAGGGGCAAGTACGACCTATGAAAAGTCATCTCCAGGGTGAAGTGGAGATTCCGGACAAGAACGGAAACAGCAAAGGATATACATGGACAGAGGCAACAGCTAAATGACATGACCCACAACAAAACCAAATGCAGAGCAGTAGGAGACAGCAAAGTTTCACTCCGAGATGAACTCAATGCCTTCTACACCCAATTTGTCTACCAGAACAAGGAAGTAGAACCATGCACCCCCGAGTCCCATGTTGATCATTTACTGTCAGTATTGGAGGTTGATGTGCAGATTGCCTTGCGGAGAGTGAATCCATGAAAAGCATCTGATCCAGACGCAATACTGAAAATGTGCTGACCAACTTGCCAATGTATTGATGGATATCTTCAATCTCTCACTCTGCCAGGACATGGTACCCACCTTTTTTAAACAAGCCTCAATCATCCCTGTGCCTAAGAAGAGTGTGGTAACCTGTCTAAATGACCACTGACCAGTGGCACTCACATCCATAGTGATGAATGTTTCAAAAGGCTATTGTTGCAGCATATCGCCTCCTGACTGAGTGGTGACATGGATCCATTCTAATTTGCCTACCACAGCAACAGGTCTACAGCACGTCATTGGCTATACACCTGGACAGCAAAGGCTGAATGCTCTGTATTGACCACAGTTTGGCAATCAGTGCCATCATCACCTCAAAACTGATAGGAAACTCCAAGGCCTGGGCCTTAAAACCCCATTGTGTAATTGGATCCTGGATTTATTCACCCTCAGAAGACAATTGGCAAGAACATCTCCTGGACAATCTACACCAGCATTGGAGCACCACAGGGCTGTGTTCTTAGGCTCCTGCTCTATGCATTTAACACCTATGAATGTGTGGCTCGGTATGACAATCACACCATCTACAAATTGTTAGTGGACTCTATAAAAAAAATGGGCAATGATTCAGCAAACTGGAGGGAAATTGAAGACTTGGTTGAATAATGTACAACAACCTCGCACTCACTGTCACCAAAACCAAGGAGCTGATTGTGGACTTTTGGAAGGGAAACTCAGAGATGTGCGATCCAAAGACACCAGCAGTATCCCTTGACAACACACCATATTTTAAGTTTGACGTGAACTCCTCCCTCTAGTTAAATCTCCTTACATTCCCACCCAATCCATTTGCCCCACCTTGTTTTTTTTTTGATCCTCAGAGCCTGTCTTTATTCATTTCAAGGGTTTCCACAAACAGCATTTCTTAGAGGTTTATGCAAATTGATGCAACATCAAGAAGTTGTGCATGTAATACATCTGTTTAGGCTGATGCAAATAAACCAAGTAAAAGTAAGAACTTAAAGTGCTCTGGAAAATCTCATTTGCGAACGGCAGTACATTTGGTTTTCATCACTTGTTTTTACCTTACCACCACTCAAAAAATTTCACCAGCAAACAAAGATATTAGACAAAAATGTTGTGAAGCAAGTACTGCGGTATGTACACTTGCCACCAAGCATTTAACAATATACTCAAGAACGAAAGAGGAATTATCACTTCCTTGAACTTTGGAAATTAAACACATCATCTTTGCTTGTTTGAGTCAAAGAAACTGAAATCTTTGGAAGGACCTGGCTGCTAACCTGCTTCAATTTAACATGAATAATACTTGCCTGCTGATAGCAGGAGGGCAGAGTCAGCACAGATACTCCGATAATACTGTCCACAACCGTGAGTGTTGAACTCCACTCCTTCAACGGCATTCCCATGTGTTCCTTTAAACTGTAACAAGTTGATAATGACTGGATAGAAACAACTTAAAAGAAGCTTAAGGGTGCACCTGCTAAATACTCTGATGTATTCAGTGCTCCTCATATTTCCTGATTTCTGAAATGTTTATGTTGGACTCCTCCCCAGATTTAGAATAAAGGTTGTGTGATGAATAGTTAGTTGAGAATGAAAAATTGCAATCAACCCACCTTGATCCATTGTGATAGCTGATTATTCATGGTTAAATCCTATTGTTGCTTTGGCATCTGCAGAATGTTTGCCTCCCATTCAATAATTAAACATTACATTGTGCATTTTATAATATCCATCACTAACCTCAAATCACCCAGAAGCACTCAACATCTAATCAATTATTCTTGAACTATGGTTTCTATTGTAATGTGGGAAATTAATGAGAAAATGTCTCCTATCCCTTGCCCAGAGGATGGATAAATGATACTCCTATTTGTCAATAATAATTTTACTTTCAGAAGAAAGCCCTCCCAAAACCAACCATGACAGGTAATTTCCCCATCTCGTCACCTGTTTGCCCATCCCCTTTTGGCCCCCACCTTTCTCCTCCTTCCTCTTTTATCCTCTGGCTATTTTCAATTGGTAGGACTCCCTTCTAGACCATCGGCTAAGACTTACCCCAATTTTAAAGACATGAACAAAGCTGACATTCTCATTGCAGTAACGATGGAATGCTGCAGTGTCTGATTGTCAGGAGGCATAACCTTGTTGAAAAGTAGAGGAGTTCAGTCCAAACACAACCAACCAAATTATTGTGTGAAGGTCCTCTTTACACTGGCTTCTCCATCAATGTTCCCTCTAATTCTTAGTAGACAGTATGTGCATGTTGTGCAAATGATTTTCTTGTGACAAAAGTATGTGCACGATGAATGGTTTCTTTTCTTCACCAAATGGCTTGATCACTGAAACAATAGAAGAAGCATTGCATACCTGCAGTAGAACTATTCTGAATTTGGAGTACAGAATGAGATATTAGTTGACAGACAAGGTAAAGGCTCCATTATTATCATGTAATTCTACATGTTGAATGTTACATACATGAAATTCTTTAACTTTCGTCTACTGTAAGACAGACAGAGAGCTGCCACTTTGTCCAGCGCCCCTCACAGAAACCTCCAGCACCTGGTGTTCCTAGACAGTCTCCCCTCCTGAGCCTGCTTCGCTTCCAGATCAGACAATCTCAGGTGTATTCAGGCTATTAGGCTTTATATGTCTGTGGTTTTATCACCTGTTAACGTGTGAAAATCTGCTATTTTTTTTTCAAACATGTTCTTCTGAACAATATAGTTGAGAGTCTCCAGAAATTCGAACGCATTATTTTTGTTTTGCCGGCTGTCTGGGAGTTCAATATACTTTTCCAGATGTTCATTAATGTGTTAAACTGAATGTAAAGAGTTACCGTATTCATTTTAAGAGCTAACAACACATTGTCGATAAGAACATTGATCTCCTCTGGGTCTGATCGTTTTCGCTCTTGCTCATCTGATTTCAGATTTACTGTCAGAGTACCTACATGACATCACATACAACTCAGATTCCTTTTTCCTGCGGGTGTGGCACAATCACTACCAATTGGTAGTGCAAAAATTAACTGCGCACAGAACTGCACTCCCACGTAACATGCGTAGCACTCCTGAAATTGATCATGATGGGCTTTGTACACCGTCCAAATGTGATTTACTTGCCAAATGATGCTTCAAAAAGTCAAGTTTCCAAAGTTCATACTACTTCTTTCCACTAGCAAATTCTCCAGCAACTTTCCCAACATTGACAATACAGATAACTCCAGTTTCCGAAACATACATAAATATTTCTTGCAGCTGAACATTCATGAGCAGTGGCAAATTAACTACCACCTGAGCCTCTCAGCTAAGCTTTAGTCAGGATTCCCCCTGACTTTGCCCCTCCTGCCCCACCCTTCGTTGAATAAAATAAAGTGACAATAAGTTACGTTAACTTGTATAGTTGTACTACGTATAATGTACTACATGTATAAGCAAGAAATTTAATTATAGCATCAACCCTTTCCAGACGAGCTTTCACGTAATCACATTCTGATTGGTATTGTCGAGTAATCAATTTACCCCCTCCATAAATCTTCGTCCGCGAAGCCAAGCCAAAGAAAAAGAAGAAGCCTGGTCTTCACTTGAAAACAGTCTGCTGGTAAAACAGAATGCCTTAACTGTGCTTGGAGAACACAGCCAACTTCTGATTTTTTCACCATTTGTAAGGGAGCAGTAAAATACAGACTTACTAAAGTAATGTTTCAGTTTACCATCACACTTGATAGATTTCACAATACTGGCATTTATGTTCCAACAGGCTTTGCTCCCCGTCTATAACCAGTATACGCGCATGTTAACACCAATGTAATAACACAATCTCTCAGCATTACTTCTAAATCCTTATGTTTCGAGCCTAATTTAGAAAACAAAATAGTATTTGTAATATTCCAGACATGAAAAAAAATACAAAAGTACTAAAATATCATCCAAAATGCTACTGCACCTGATCCACTCGGCTTTAAGCTTGTTATAACAATTTTCAACTGGTGGAGAAATTAAGAAGTCACATACTTCCTGCGCCACCTCCGGTTGCAAAGAAGCAATACATACGCAAAACGCATCTCCTGTGATGTCATGTTCTGGGTAGAAAATTGCACCTCCACCTGCGCAAACCATAACACCAGGTCATTGGGCCAAATGGTGTTAGCTTCAAACTGACCGCCACAATGAGCAATGCAGCTGCAGTGGTGGTCAACTGACTCACCTCCTCTGTCTCTATGTTATCCATGGGTGAAAATGTTATCCTGTGTTGACAGTAGAATGAAGTAGGACAGTAAATGTACATGAACCAGCAGATCACATTGGGGTCACCAAAGTAGAAAAAACTCATTAGTTGTGAATTTCCGACTCACTATTCCATATACAGCGTGGAACTCCAGTCAATAGTTCCATCTCCAGACTGCTGAGCTGAAGTGAGTTAATCCAAACCTGTATCACAAGTTCATTTGGGGGGGTGTGGGGGGGGAGAGGGGGAAACCAAGTCCCCTGGATCACTTGGTCTCTATTGGCCAATCAGCTTCTTGCTAATCTGAGCTTTTTCAAATCCAACTGCCTGAATCACCTGACTCCAATTGACAAGTGCAACCTTCAGATAAAATCTGTGTTGAAGTCTGCTACAATAGAATGTCAGTAGTTCAAGAATCTTTTCAGGGTCAATCTTGGATGCACATAAATGGTGGGGGGTTTTTTGACAGTGGACCTCAAGTATTGGAAGATAAAAAGTTAGCACATCACAGTTTTTTTTCCTACAACGAATCTTGCTTCATTCTTTGTTTTCACTCCATTCCAATGGATGGGCTCTGTATCCTGTATCAAGGTTCTACTCTGCCATTGTATAGCACAGTGGTTAGATTTTGGGTAGTGTATGGTTAGTGATCAATATTTGTGTGCGAGTTTCAAAACATCAATCCTTATTGTAGGAGATGCCCAACCTGAATTTCTCCAGCACGTGGTGTATTGTAAGAGGTATCAGTGGTTAGAACAATCAGTAAATGTTAAGATTTTTTTCCCTCCAGTTAACATTTGTACTTTTTACAAGTTTCTGGGTTGCAACTAATATTAAAAATCCCTGTTTTATTCAGATGGATTCAATACATTTTTTTTTAAATCACTTTTGTCTGCCCTTGGGCATTGAAGCAAATTTAATCAACTTGTTACTTCTCCTTAATTGAAGATTAGTTGACTCAGTTCACCTGCTGTTAAAATTGAGGGCTTTTAAAGGCTTTTTTTTTGCAAATCTCCATGAGGATTGTCTCCTTAAGGCAGATTCTGTTAAGGTCATAAGCAGTTTGCAGATGGGAGTTAAAGTAAATAAAAATGATGTTATTGTGAAATTGGCCACAGGTTTGAGAACAAGACAAGTGTATGGTAATCTTCCGTCTGTTGATCTGTCCATTTTTACGTGGAGCACTGAAATGTGTCAATACATCCTTCTTGCTGTAACATGTAAAGGTAAAGTACATCTTTAGAACTTGGTGAAATCTTAATTCAATACTGACAAGCAATCTAGTAAGGAAGTGATCTCGGGAGAGTGTATAACAATGAGTAAGTAATTCCTTCTCAGGGTTGATTGTAAAACATACTTATGATGAATAAAGAAAACCAGTCAAATAGACCCAATAATTAGTAAAGAATATAACTGCAAAATCAAATAAAGGAAGATTCATTCTATATAATTGGGGAAGGCACAGCCAAAGCCTCCTGTGTGGCCAGAAGCAGAAAACGAAATACTAACTTTGACAGCCAGCTTCTGCACAGTATCAACCATTAATCAAACTGCACTGGTTCTGAATAACATTATTGCCTTGGCTGCAAGACCTGGTTCATCCTTGACAAGACCCGGAGGGTCGCCACATATTTAGAATTGATAAGAAAAAACTCCAGAGGATTGTTAACTTGGCCTGCGACATCACAGGCACCAGATTTCACTCTAGGTGACATCTAGGTGAAGCATTGTCTTAAGAAAGCAGCCTCTATCCTCAAAGACCCCACTCGCCCTGACCTCTTCACTCTGCTACCATCGAGGGGAAAGGTGCAGGA
This sequence comes from Narcine bancroftii, assembly GCF_036971445.1. NCBI lineage: Eukaryota > Metazoa > Chordata > Chondrichthyes > Torpediniformes > Narcinidae > Narcine > Narcine bancroftii. Next base: position 28,555,412 of record NC_091480.1, on the reverse strand, counting down.
GCCTAAAGACGAGCCCTCAGCAGCACAAGGGCAGTTTCTTGCCCTCGGAATAATCAATGAACCAAAGATGTTGTTTACTTTTTGTGCTCTATTATTTTTATTTTTTATATTATTGTTGTAAGATGGCTTATAATAAGAATGTTTGCTCTGTGATGCTGTCACAAAACACCAAATTTCTGACTTGTTCATGCCAATAAATTTTGATTCTGATATGATAATCAACTGGGGCTGAATAGAATCTTTTCCCTGCCAGGTTTAAATTACACAATCTAATCTGGATATGTGAGGCGCAGTCATGACTTGTTGATTTCAGATTCTTGGCAAGGAAACTAGAATGCAGTAAACATTTAAAACAAATCCTTCACCAGCATTAAAAAAGTTGCTTTCAATCTGCTCGAAATAAATGATCAAATATAAACATCACCTGAACCCTATTTTGTACATAAGATGACAGAATCTTCCCTTTGAGTACATTTTAAAGTATTTTAGGAATCCAAACCAAATGCCTGTACTGTGAAGACTCTGAATCCACTATTTCTGAAGATCTGTCACAGCAAAGATTTCTGCTTTAATGTTCAACCTTGTTTTCGAAGAACATCTTGCTGGTCTACTCCTCCCTCACAGATATGATAAATAAAGATATTGTGACATCTGGCATTCCACAAACTGGAGCACAGAGGCATCAGTTTACATTCTGAAGCTGTACTCATGCAACATAACGCTAACATGTCATCTTTTGGATGAAATGTCAAATCTATCCTCCCAAAATATTGAATTATTTCAAGTAAGAAAAGATATCTCGCTCTAAATATTTGGCTATCGTTTATTACACAACAAAAACTCAGACAATATTAACAGTGTTGCTTGTGAGAGCTTGTTGTGGCAAAGTGTACTTTTTCTCAATTCCAACCGTGTCCATGCTCTGAAGTACTTTATTTTCTCCAAGTGCTTTGAAGGGGTGCGATTTTTAAGGATGGTGCTAGAACTGGATCCCCCCACCCCCAAACACAGTAAAAGGCAGAAACAAAAGCAAAACTAGACAGAACAACAAATGAAAATGTATTCCTTTCTGACGAACTCGACGCATTCTACGTTCGCTTCAGGCAGGAGACGGGCGAGTCAGCGGCGCACACCAAGTCAATCTCTGTCACACCTGGATCCCGGTTACTGCTGCAGTTGTCAGATCGACTTTCTAAAGATTTAACCTATAGAAAGTGAACAGCCCAGACGGAGTCCCTGGATGTGCCTGTGCAGACCAGATGATGGGATAGTTGACAGGTATCATTAACTTCTGTTGGTACCTACAGTACCTGCTTCAAGAAGGCCACTATCATCCCAATGCTGAGGAAGAACATGGTAATGGGCCTAAATGGCCACAGGCCAGTGGGTCTGATGTCGACTATCATGAAGTAATTCAAATGTTGGTCCTGACTCACATTAACTCCAACCAGCCTTGGCCCACTTCAATTCACCTCTTCCTCCAGTAAATCCATGGCAGATGTCATCTTGTTGCCCCTGCACTCAGCCCTGGAACATCTGGATAACACCAATATCAGACTACAACTCATTGATTACAGCTCCAGTTTCAACACAATTGTGCTAAATCAAACACAGGTACAGACACAGAAGAAGAGGAAGAATAAGACCTTCACAGAGAAATAGAAGGTAAAACTGATGGACAGAATATAGATAAAGCTTTTTTTGAAGAACAAATGAGATCATTAAAAGAATGGTTGTCATTAGAATTTAGTGCAATTAAAAGGAAAATGAAAAGACCAGAAGATAAAATGCAAAGTTTAGAGCTGGTCACGAAAGAATTTAGTGCAATTAAAAGGAAAATGAAAAGACCAGAAGATAAAATGCAAAGTTTAGAGCTGGTCACGAAAGAAATAGGGAAAAGAGTAGAGAATGTGGAAGAGTGGGAAACGGCTGTAGAAATGGAAGTAAATGACAAGAGAAAAACTGGAAGAAAGTGACAAAAAAATTAAAGAGACACAAGAGTTGTTATCTCAGAAAATTGATATGTTGGAAAATTATAGTAGGCGAAACAACATAAAAATAGTGGGCCTAAAGGAGGGTGAAGAAGGCACAGACATGAAGGAATTTATAAAAGGATAGATCCCGAAGGTCCTGGGAATGACAGAAATGCAGGAAGAAATGGAAATAGAAAGGGCTCACAGAGCATTAGCTCCGAAACCACAGACACATCAAAAACAAAGATCCATCTTAGTAAAGTTTTTGAGATATGCGACAAGCGAAAATATACTGGAGTGGGCAAGGAATAAAGTTAGAAAAGATAATAAGCCATTGGAATACAAGGGTCAAAAAATATTTTTTTACCCAGATATAAGTTTTGAACTCTTAAAGAAGAGGAAGGAGTTTAATACAGTGAAAACAATTTTATGGAAAAAAGATTACAAATTCATGTTAAGATATCCAGCCATGCTTAAAATATTTATACCTGGGGAGCAAAACAGGCTGTTCTCGGATCCAGAGGAAGCGCAAGAATTTGCAGAACGTTTGCAGAACAGAAGAAGAGATGAAGAGATGTAACAAGAATGAAGAACGGTGATAAAGTATATATAAAGATGTAAAGACAATGTATATGTAAAGAACTAAAGAGGGAAAAGAGAAGGAAAGTAAGGGGAAAAAAGAAGAGAGAGAGCTTTGTTATATGTGTTTTCAAAAAAAAAGTGTTTTCTGGAGAGGGCTGGGTGGAGGGGGAATAACGTCACTGCAAAATCAGTTGACGCTGCGAACAAGATCGTAACCCAAATGAAAAGGGGAGTTGTGGTTGCCTGGCAAAGGGTATGGGGCAACTCAGAGACGGGGGGAACTTTTGGAGTTAAGGTATTAGTGGTTGTGGGAACTGCGGGGGTACTTTATGTCTTAAATGTGTTGTCGTATATTAAGTGTAATAAAAGAAAACTAAGAGATGAAAATGGGGAAAAGGGGGATGGAGGTGGCGAAGAAGTGGAAAAGAGATGTATGCAAGATATAAGATGGCTATGTTGAACTATATGACTATAAACATTAATGGAATACATATCCAAATTAAAAGGAAGAGACTACTAAATTTATCGAAGAAGGAAAAAATAGATATAGCATTTGTGCAGGAAACTGAAGTAGAACATAACAAATTAAAGAGAGACAGGGTAGGATTCCTACTATTCAAAAGCTAGAGGTGTAGCCATATTAGTTAACAAAAATGTACCAAACACAATTGTGCTAAATAAACTCCTTCCCAAACGCCGTTCAGCACCATCTCTGCAAATGATCCACAACTTCCTGTCCTGCAGGGTGCAAGGTTCGATGATAGTAGCTCCTCCATAATTTGTCCTCATCCCCAATGCCCTACAAGGTTTCATGCTCAAACTCCTTTTGTACTCCCTGTATACTCATAATCACGTAGCCAAACACCACTCCAACTCAACTGGTAAATTGGTGTATTATACCACAATCATAGGCAGGATCTCAAATGCTTCTGTATGTATGGGAGGGTGAATGCAAAAGCAGGGGATTCTAGTGTTAGTTAGGAGTGAAACACAAAAGTCTACAGACACTGTGGTTGTGGCAAAAGCACAGAAATGCTGGAGGAACTCAACAGATCTCGCAGCGCCCATTGGAGGTAAAGATATAGAACAGGCATTTCAGGCCTGAGCCCTTCTTCAAGGAATAAACAAAGAACAGGAAGGCACCAGAATAAAGACTGAAGACTGTCCAGGGGAGGAATCCAGACCAACCAAAAGTGTAAATTGGTTATGATAAGAGAAGTGAGAATTAATGTTGGCTTTGTGAAAAGAGATGGAGAAGAGAGAGAGAGAGTGCGAGCTGTGGCAAACGTGACAGAGGAAGGGGAGGGGGGAGGCTTTAACAGAAACTGGAGAAGTTGATGTTAATGCCATCCATCACAGAAACTGAATTAAATTAGGAACTGCCTGATTAACTGGTCAAAATAATGGAGTACTTTGATACTTCTGGCTATGTCACTTCAGGTGTGTGGCTGTGAGCTGTACTTCTGTAGTTTATATCTTAAGATGACAATCGAGAATGTGGAAGAGAAAATTCATCAGGTATCCAATACTAATTTGTATTCAAAGATGCCTGCCAACAAAATGTGGATTTTAATGGAAGGAGAGAATCTAGGCAGGAACAGTGAAGGTTGCCCTGGTTGGTAGCAGTTATAACTTCCCATCTATAATGAACAAGAACATGAGTTGTGAGAAATTTATTACCCACACCTCAGTGTGATTGCCTCACTGAGACATTTAGTGCCAACGAGATGAGGAAGAAAAATTAAATAAAATATATAATTAGGCAAATTGACTCTGCATAAAATATAAACTGAGTTGGTTCTATTTACAGCATTAGCTTTTTCATCAAATCCCATGGTAATATATGAAAGTTAATGGCCCTGCAACTAGGGACTTGCTTACCTTGACAGAACAGTCCCAAGGGGATATTTATCAACACAGACTCCTAATCCATTAGGAACAGTCGGAGCACGAGGAATTGACAAGCTTGGTGATGAATGAGGCTCCTGCTTTAAAGTTAGTCTCCAGAGATCTGTCCCAGTGCAGCCAAATTCCATTCATCTGCAAGTAATGCAGGCAATGGACTGGAGCCATTTTGTTTCTCTGCAGTAGAGCAACCTGGCGGGAAGATATTTCTCTCTTAATTTTGGAACTTCTGTTGCAGAGTTGGTGCAGTAAATTTATCTCCTATTTCACACATTAAATTATTCCTAAATGTTGATTTCATATAAACCCTACTTCAGAATAGCTTTTTGGGAATGCCAAGAGAGCAATCCAATGATCGCACTGGTGGCTTTATGTTTTCTTATGCAAACGTTCGTCAGGAAAGTTAACACATCAGAGGAAAGACTAGACATTATTCAGTATCTTATTGCGGGCTGTACAATGAAATATTTCTCAAAATTCAGCAATGATCTTGTGCATAAATATTGACAGCCACAGTTTGCTCCACAGACTATAGAACAATGAACAAACTTCTAATTAATGTTGGTTGAGAAATGTAGGTGAAGATATTGGGAAGGCTCGCAAATCTTTTTAAAATTGTGCCAATGGACATTCTGAGAGCACTTGAATAAACAGGCAGGATCTCTTGCATTTAAAAGAAAACTCTGTTGACGCCACATTCAGACAGTTTTGTGCTTAAATGTTAGCCTGCCTGGTATGTTCAAGGTCTGTGGTTAGAACTGACTTTATGCAACAATGAGTTGGCAGCCCTGACCTGCCCAGAAAGTCACTCTGTCCAATCCTAAAGTGGAGTTTAAACCCAAAACAGAGCTTGAGAAAAAGGATAACAAACAGATCAAGCTCGCTGATACCATTGGTGGCTCTTGCAACAGCTGGGTACATCAGAAAAGCAGAGAATCCAGAGATGCTGGGTCCAGGACCATTTTAGTCCATGATTTTATGGTTTCTTTGGGTATGCATAAAAGCCTGTGGATGAAAATGGGGATAGTTATATTTGCATGTAAACGTGAAACAAGTGTGTGCCCATGTGGAAATGCGTGAGAAAGAAAGAATGAAGGATGGAAGAAAGGGAGGAAAGAAAGAAAATTTTGCTCTCTGTAGCTGCATTCCCCTCCTCAAAAAGTCTTGGTCTACAGGCAAGGAAATACTCTTGTAGTATAATCACTATGCAGAAGCTAATTTGAGAAACGTTAGCTTCTTTTGTACTGACAATAACCACACCAGCAGTGCGAGTATAAGACAGCTTTAATAAACTAATATGTACACTAAGAGGTCTTGTCTCTCTGCAGGACGAACCTGGAAGGCTAGACTGGAGCTCTGGACTGCTCTATATACAAGGTCACCGGGAGGACCCCTGGTGACCTAGTGGTGGAATTACATATCACCACAGTCAGGTTTTATCAATGTGAAAGTCTGTGTGCCTGCGAACATGCAAGATCTTGTGTGTGTCATTATACGTTTGTACTTGTGTGTATTTTGTGCATGTATTCCCTCTAACACCATCCTTATATGCATGTTTTGCAGCACTGAGCTTTCTGTCAGACAATTATACTGGGAAGAATTTGACTTAGCTCTAAGAGTTTTTAATGTCAGTTCAAATTACCAGCAGAACAGAAATGACCATTATACATGAAATCCAGACTGAAATCCAGCCTGCCTGAATCTGCAATGCTTTGACCTTTTGACACATTCTCACATTCTAACATTCTATCCATCCTCAACACTATGAACACAAGAGCCTGGGTAAATATTTAAGGAAAAGGTTTTGTTTTGACTAGGTTAGATAGGGAGTTCCAAAGTGACAGTAACTTGAAGGCTTGTATTTCCATTGGTATATAGCATGAGTTCTATGGTCAAATTGATCAATCATCATGGAGCAGTAAAGCCAAGATTGGAGGTGAGTTTGTACGAAATCGATCAATGTTGTGCTTCTTGTTATATTAGTGAGCAAAAATAGTTTATTTCTTTAAGATTTCACTGTTCAGATTTGGTAAAACTTCTACAGAAATAGGCATATACAGAGTAAAACCCTTGGTATCCGGCACCTATGGAGATTGTTAGATGCCAGATACTTGAATTTTCTGGTTGCTTGAGATTATGTTGCGTGATTGGTGAACTGACCATTGGGGGCACCAATTTTTAAAATGTATTTTTTTAAAAACCTATATATTTTCCACGATTTTTGTTCTTATGTATATGATTTGGATGAAAATACTTGTAGACCACACAAAAATTGTTGGACAACTTCCTCACTGTTCTCAAGTCTATGAATACATCTGCATTATATTTGTCAACATTAATGGGGTATTAAAGCCAGGAGGTTGAATAAAACTTCAGTTCAGGCACATTTGGAGTGCTGGGTGCTGTTTGGGTCGTTAGTTTGCTGGGAGATCAGCAACATTTCCAGAGAAATAATGAAGGACATACTTCTAGTATCCCTCCTTACTTCTGCATTGGCCTTCTGGTTCTTGCCAAAGTGAAAGCCAGAAATCCAACTGAACCAGGTGCAGCGGTAGCAGCCAGATTTCAAGTCCCAGTGCCTCCAAGCTTGGCAAATGATTTCTCACTTTGTGCCGTGAACACAGTAAAACTCCTATGGAGCTTCATAGGAGAATAATCAGACAAAATAACAATTCCTCAGTCGAAATAGAAGAGAGAGTCGGACGTTTTATCAAAGGGGTAACATTTTGGAGGGGATATGAGATTATCAAGCTTTTTGTTACCCATGTATAAACTTTGCAGCCAGTGACAAGCCATTGAAAAGCCGTATGATATAGTATTGGATAAGAATGAGAAAGGAAAGGTTTTTGGGTGGAAATGCCAAAAATTGGCTCCTAGAGTGTTGAAGGTGGAATGAAGGAAATCAAAAGGTGTGAGAACTCTGCTTTGAGGCCAGAGAAAATTCTGCACTTACCTTTTTTATAGAGCAGCCCTAAAAGGCTGTTCCAGTGTTGCTTTTAGGTAGAATGGTGCATCCTCTGGAGCTGATGTAAGCAGGTCAAATGTTGTCGTGGTACTGCCCATCAACATGACGGCATAAATACGTGGCGAGCAATGGCCGTCTTCATTACCCATAATCTCCCATGTAGCTGGAAAACTGGGAAACATTATGGGTAATGAAGTTGGCCATTGATCATTCTTCTGCCTGACCAAATCTGTTTATATTTTTTTAAAATCTAGCCTATTCAATGGATTCAACCCCTGACTGACAGTGTCTTCCTCCGCTTGCTCCTGGGCACCTTGGCCTTCAAGGTGGAAATGTGACAGTGTCTGTAGAGGTCTTGACTCGACTAGGACCTGGGTCGTGGGCTGATGGCATCATTGGATGTCATCAGCCCACCCCTAGCCAGGCACTTGCAGCGGCTGTACATTTATGAAGCGAGGTGGAGCACTCTGCTCCACCACTGGAACTACCCCCTCGGAACGATCAGAGTCGGCATCTTGGAGTCGCTCCTGGAGCATTTATGAGAGTAGGGTCAGAGACGTGAGGGTGCAGAATCTCCGTCTTTACATTCACTTTTTTTTTATCCTATAAAAGGGCCTACTGTATCCTTCACAGTGCTGCCATTGGAAATGAAAATGACTGACCGATTATTAAGCTGGATTCGGTCTCAAAGAGAATTATTGACTGCATTCTGTTCCATGATGACAATACCATTTAAAAATAATGATTGAATGTGTAGTATTAATGGCACAACTGCAGTGATGGAACATATCGACTGCCACTACTGGCCATTATCAAAACAATCGCCTGCACTGACAACAATGAATTCAACTTTGTAGCTTGCCAATGCACAAATTGTAGATGTCCCCATTTCTTTCACAGGTGCGTGGAGCCACACACCATTCAAATCAGAAACGAATGTTACTGGTTGAAACAAAGTGGGAGCAGAGAAGCAGGATCTGCATATCAGATTATTGTGGCGCAGTTTTATGTCAGAGCAGATAAATGTAGCGACCTGTGAGATCAACCAAGAGCTGATTTTAAGCCTCATTTCCCTCTTGTGCTCAACAAGGTCTGGATAGGATGGGATGTAAAGTTAAAATAGAGTTAGTTCTTTTATCCCAAGGATTGACATTCCCTTTGCACTCACTGCCAGTTTAGCATTTTGTTTTGGGCAGCCTAATGGATCTATGTGCTGGAAAATGCCAAATAATGGGGCCTTGTGGAATTTTAAACCCAGAGGGGTATACTCAACTAATGTTGAGATCCATAGTCAAATAAAGAGTACAAAATGGAAGATATTTTGTATCCTTTTTGCAATTCAACCTCTGCTCTTCTCTATCTTGGGCCTTCACCTTATGCTCACCCAGATCCTGATGGTCTCCTTGCATTCCCACCCCAATCCAACTGTCATAACTCTCAGTGGCATTACTGCTAGAAACTGGAGGCACAACTTAGCAGATTCAGATTTATTGTTAGAGTGCATACATGACATCACATACAACCCTGAGATCCCTTTTTTAGCAGAATTGTTGCTAATTGGTAGTGCAAAAAAAACTGTACATTTAAACAAAGATCTGTAAACTGATAATGAATGTAAACAAACTGTGCAATACAGAGAGAAAAAAATATATCAATAAAGTGCACTCGTAAGAGCCCTTGAATGAGTCTCTGAGTCTGTCGTTGAGTCTGATAGTAGCAGCTGTTTTTGAATCTGGTGGTACGAGTCTTGTGGCACCTATACTTTCTTGATGGCAGCAGCGAGAACAGGGGAATGAGCTCCAGTTGTTCAGGTTGGTGGATCCTTGCTCCGGTGTGCCTGTGGGACCTCGACTCATACTTGGCCACACCCCTACACTACACTCTCTCCTCCTTCTACATTGGCTTGGTTTTGAAAACACCAGGCAGAGGGCTTCCTCCTTCTATTGGCAGGGAAGTGGAACTTCCTTTTCGATGGCCATGAAAAATGACATGACACGCACAGGTGATTAAAAACCCCACCATCTGGGCCCCTGCAACCCCACCCTTTTCCCAATATAGAATTGAAAATCTATGGAAATTTGAAGCAGTCGCCTGTTTCCCTCTGTCAGGGAAAACCTACTCTGTATCAGCATGTCCTAACTACAAGCAGCTTATTTTCAATCACATTAAAGGAAGGCAACAAATAAGACACAAATCAGGTACAGATAGAACGAGTTCAGCACATTCCATGGATTTGATGCTGAAACCCAGCAACCAGTTCTATTCCAACTCTTAGCTTTTTGTCATCCCTTCTCATTGTTGATGATCCATGGTCCCTGACTAACCAAAGGTTTGGCTTGGGCTCATTGTTTTTCAGAGGAATTTTCACAATTTGTTTTAAAATTCGGTCTGCAGGACTAAAATCTGATTGAATTAATTAATCTCAGGATGTGGCTAGGCATTGCCTTGTGGAGGAAGTTTACATTTCAGGCTGTCTGTATTTTAAACTGTAGTCATTGTACGAATGCGTCAATGTTTTCCATTTTTATCTGCTGCTACTTGTTCCAACAGATTAGATTTTAAGTTAAAGTGGAACTAATTTGCAAATATCAAAATTTGTTATGTGAGCTCGCTACAGATTGAACAGCTGTTCCAAGGAGACTTGGAATTTGTCTAGGGTTGCCAGAAGCTTGAAAATGGAAAGTGAGAATGTTTGAAGTGTTTACGTTCAAGTCCTTACGCCAACCCAATATACCAGTCTGAATACATCCAACATCTCTGCACTTTGGACCATGAGTGGCTAAGTCCAGATGTCGTAAATCATGGATACTTTATTTTTACAGCCAGTCACATAATAATCACAAATAAACCATAGTGGTTTGCAGGTTCCTTGCAAATATATGTGAAGGGATCAAAGTTAGCATCTTGTTACTAAAATTCGGGCAGGGTTCAAAATTTTTGGTTTACGGTAATTCCCAAATGTCAGGATGTGGTGAGGCAATGTCTGTAGAGGGACTCATTGCTTCAGGCTTGAGACCTTTCATGTTGAAACCCTCCTAGATATGTCTTATTTATTTTTTTCTGTACAAAAACTAACATTGCTTCAAAATTTAATCAAAATCGACCAGCACATACGGAAGCTGCTCTTTCTTTCCTCCGTTAAGAGAATTTGGGAGATGTGGCAACAGGCTTCTAGGCAGTAACTTTAAAATAATAATATTCTGTCGTATTAATAGATGACTTCGAAAGTTGATCCACTTCAATTGAAGATGACCGTCAGATTTTTTTTGTTGCATTGGTGGATGAACGTGAGCTTTTAGTGTATGTGGGTCCAATAGGCCCATGCACTCGGATAGACTACCACTCCAAAACACTAGATGGTGCAAGCAGCCTGTCTGTTCCTTCCTTGTAAACAAAACAGGAAATGCAGTAATGAAACATGTTTCAGCATTAAAAAAGACCATAGTAAACTATGAGGCATCAGCGAAACCAGAGTGCTGCACATGCCAGATATCTGAAAGAAAACAAAATGTTGGAAGTACTCAGCATGTCGAATAGCATCAACAGACGAAGGTACAAGAACATCAAAATCAGGACTGCCAGGCTGGGGTATAGCTTCTTTCCGCAGATGAGAGACTGATGGACAATATCCTGCCACCGTGAAAATCATCCCACCTTTTTATATATACTTATCTTGATTATTTATGTGATCTTTATGAATGGTGCATTGGGTGTTTCTGGGCATGCCCATGGTTTGGAGAGATGCTGTTTTGTCAGGTTCTATAAGCCTGAATATACCTGGGATTGTCTGATCTTGGAAGCTAAGCAGGCAGAGGTGCTGCAGGTTTCTGCAAGGGTTGTTGGACAACGTGGTGACTGTCTGCCTTATCGTAGACAAAAGTTAAAGAATTTCATGTGTGTTACATTTTAAATGTAGAACATGACAATAATGGAACATTTACCTTTTCTATCTTTATATGTAGATAAATTAACTTCAATTAGAAAGCAAAACTGGGGCAATCATAAAATATTATCTCTGCAGACACATGGGATACTGCAGATGATGGGATTTGAGGTTAAACATGCTCTACTGGAGGACTCGTTGCATGGAGCAGTGGGAGAAAAATAATGGTCAACATTTCTATGTTCATAACGTTGGGCTATAGACTGCCCAGGAGGAATACGAGGCGTTGTTCCTCCTCTTAACTTTGGGTGTGGAGAAGGTCCAGGACAGACAGATCAGGGTAGAAATGGGAATGGGAGTTGTATGAAATGCAACTGGGGGAACTGGGTGGACATTGTGTAAATTGTGTGACATTGTGTATTTGGTCTCACTGATGTAGAGGAGATACATTGGGTGCATCGATTGCAGAAGCATCATAGAGCATCACAGGACAGAAACAGGCCCCTTCGGCCCTTCTCGTCTGTGCTGAACCATTTTTTTTTGCCTAGTCCCACTGACCTGCACCATCCATAGCTCTCCATACCTCTCCCATCCTTGTATCTATCCAAATTCTTCTTGAATGTTAAAATTAAGCCTGCATTCACCACTTCAGATGGCAGCTGGTTCCACACTCCCACCCCCTCATGTTCCTCCTAAATGTTTCCCCTTTCACTCTTAACCCATATCCTCTGGTTTGTATCTTACCTAACCTCAGTGGGGGAAAAAAGCCTATCTACATTTTCTCTGTCTATCCCCCTCATAAAACACCTATCAAATCTCCCCTCATTCTTCAACGCTGCAGGGAATAAAGTCCTAACCTGTTTGATCTTTCCCTGTAACTCAGATCCTGAAGTCTGGGCAACATCCTAGTAAATCTTTTCTGCACTCCTTCTATCTTATTGATATATTTCCTGTAGTTAGATGACGAAAACTGCACACAATTCTCCAAATTTGGCCTCACCCATATCTTGTACAACTTTAACACAATATCCCAATTCTTATACTCAATACTTTGATTTATGAAGGCCAATATGCGAAAACTCTTCCCATCCCTATCCATCTGTGACACCACTTTCAGGGAATCGTGGATCTGTATTCCCAGATCCTTCCGTTCTGTCGCACTCTTCAGTGTTCTACCATTTACCATGTATGTCCTTGGTTTGTCCTTCCAAAATGCAACACCTCACACTCGTCTGCATTAAATTCCATCTGCTATTTTCCCAGCTAGTCCAGATCCTTCTGCAAGCTTTGAAAACCTCCTTCACTATCCACAACACCTCCAAACTTAAAGTCATCTGCAAACTTGCTGATCCAATTTGCCACGTTATCATCCGGGTCGTTGATATAGATGACAAACAACAATGGTCCCATTTGAGATTAGAGAGGGTGCATCTGAATCTTAGGCTCAAGTGGAAGGGCTGTTTGGGTCCCTGGATGGTGATGAGGGAGGATGTGTAAGAGCAAGTGTTACACTGTTGGTTGCAGGGGAAATAATAGGGGTCATGGAGAGGTAGATGCGAAGGGATGAACGGACAGGGGAATCACAGAGATTCCTGTAGAAGCCAAAAGGGTTGGGAAGTGGTAGTCTCTCTCTAGATTCTTCCTGACCTGCTGAGTATTTCCAGAATTTTCTGTATGTATTCCTGTTATATGCCATTGGTTGCTGTGAACTAATTGATTCAGTCCATTACCTTCAGCAGGCCTAAACTTCTCTTTACTACTTTATTTCCCTGGTCCACCACTCAACACCCCTCACCTCTGGCATTTAGGACCTCTGTAACCACTGTTCAAGGCATTCAGCCATGAAACAGTGTGTGGGAAATGGCATCAGAGAGCCTTGTGTTCAAGATGAGCTTTCCTCCTCAGTGTCCATGATATTTTTGCCTATCATGGTTGTTTCCTCTCTGAATATGATTGCAAATTCCTATCACTGCATGAATTAAAATGAAAAAACAACAACGAAATTACATTTGTAAATCCTTCCTCTAATTCAGGGTGTCCAAATATTTTACCATCAGCTAAGTGGTTCTTTTAAAGTCCCTGCTGCAATTCAAGAAAAATGGCAGCCAAATTTTCAAGTCCAGTTTATTTGTTATCTGATTGTACAAGTACAATCTGACAAAATAGTGTTCTCCAGTCCTCAGAACAGAGCACACAGACATGCAACCAGACATAGGACACACACAAATAAAATATATGCAGGACAAGTACAGTATTCATATGTATAAATAAATATTGTGTGGTGAATATGAGAGTTAGTTCAGCATTCTCACTGCCCGTGGGAAGAAGCTGTTTCTCAACCTGATGGTGCTGGCCTACATCTCTTTCCCGATGGGAACAGCTGATAGATGCTGTGTGTGGAGTGGAAGGGGACCTCAATGATTTTGAATGCTCTCTTCAGACAACAGTCCAGGTAGATCTCGTCGATGTTGGGGGAAGGTGGTGAGTTGATGGCAGGAGAGGGAGACTAGAGACTCCAGTGATCCTCTCTGATACTCTTATGGTCCAGTGGATCGACCTCCAATTCATTTCTCTGCATCAACCGTACCACATTGTTATGCAGTTGGCCAGGACACTCTCGATAGATCTCCTGTAGAAGCCTTGCCTGCTTCAGTCTTCTCAGGAACTGCAGTATCTGATGTGCCTTCCTGACAAATGGGCAGATGTTTGCATGATAGGAACTTGATGCTCTACAAAGTTCACATATACATTCAACAACAATGATAATTATGGCTCTTCTGTTCAGAATGTTATGTAGGACTAAATGTTAGACTTGCTGTCTAGGCCCTACGAGGTGGCCAAGTGGGTTGTGGCATCTTCTGGGTTATCAAGTGGGTGCCCTCCTTCCCCTGTCTTTCACTGATAGACCCATGACCCCTTCAGAGGGTTCAGCGGTGAATCCTGGCATCCCAGGCTCACCCCCTAGATGCCATTCACACACTTGGGTGCCCAGGTGGAACCCTTTCTCCTCATTCAGAGCCACTGACTACCCTCTTCAGCAGCTCTGGAGAGATCTTTGACTGCTATTTCCCCCCCCCCCCCACCCCAATTTAGGCTAGTTCTAACGATAACCCTGGGACCCAAGATGGCGGCTCCTAAGATTGGTAGCAGCTACAATGGGTTGTAGTCTCTAAAGAAGCAGAAGACTGGCATAGGGCACCATAAAAACTGGGGGACTATGCCCTGTTTGAGAAGGAGAAGCAGAGGAGATGACCCATGGGATGGTGACCACAGTGACGTACCAGAGAGGAGATCTGAGGCTGAAGAACACACAGGTGGTGGGTCATTGGCAATTAGAAGTGAAAAACCATGCAGGTTGTGGGCTGCTGGCAACTGCAGTCAAGGGACTCACACCAAGCTACGGACTGCTAGAGTCTGGCTCATGACTGAAGGGGTACCATCAAAACCAGGACATGAGAAGGCTTTGTCATCATGTCAGAGGTTTGCATCTGCAGCTTGAGTTGCTGATTGTTTGGACTGAAACCTGTGTAGCTGCAGGAGTACTGGAGGTGAATCCACGGATACTCAGTTATGTTTTTACATAGGCGCTGCATTCTGGAAAAATTATTCCCATTTTCCCAGAAAATATGCTGTCTAAAAAGCTCAGAACTGGGTGCCATTCCAGTTCTACTTCTTTACTCCAAGACCCCTTGTCATTTTCCCGGAACTCCTGCTGTGTAAGCTGCACTGCATGCATTCTGGGGCCATCTGGCTAATAAATGACATGTTGATGAAGGTGACCAGTCATTATTGACACAGTGGCGCTGTACGTCCCAGGTATGTTATACGTCGCAGTTGACATCGATGCAGTGGTATTGCACATCCGCCTCTTTACTCACCGCAATGCTGGTATGCCATCTAAAACAGCAGACAGGAAAGGAGATTTTCAGTTTTGTCACTCCTGTGTGAACGTCCAATGCCGGGATATAGACACTCTTCATAGCAGTAAAATCCTGCAAGGTCTGTGTTTAAATTTAAAAAAACATAATTGACTCTGAAAAGACTCTCTTTTGCTTCTCTTCCTCTAATTGTAAGGGGTGCCATGCAATTTCTGCCGGTAGCGAATCTTTTATAGTTTTTACACAGCCACTGGCTAACAGGAAATTTTCGCAAAATTCCCACAATGCAGGCTGTGTCAAATGTTCGGAATGGAAATGGTGACTCATTCCCCTTCCGAAATTTTTCGTCCAGCATCCCTAGACAATTGAACTGCAGGTGGTCTGCAACAATGAGCTAATGAATACGATGTACATGATGACGCGCGATGGTGCGTTCAGCTCACGACACTGCAACGCAGGATTTTTAAATGTGCCTTCATGAAATTCAGGTCTATTCAAGAAATGCTATACATACTGATAACTTTAACAACATCTGTGGATCGAGAGCTATTTTGCTTTTCTGTCTGGAGGCTTTTTTGGAAGCAGATGCAGTGACGCTGTACGTCGCACACAGGGTCTACGTCACGGTCAACGTCGACCCACGTCCAGCCTATGAAAATACTGCAACTCTGGTATTTAGCATAAATGTCCTTCCTGTGTAAATGGCCACTCCAGAAGATAAGTGTGAAAATTGTCTGCCTTGCACAGGACTAAAGGAAATTTTGTGTAATGTGACATTTCTATTTTATTACAAGACAATAAAATAATCTTGAATTATCAAGATCAAGTGTTGATCTTCAAACCTCAAATGGTATCAGTGATTGCATAACCAAAGTATCTAGTGCTGGTAAAACCTCCTTGTTTATTCAGGAAGATGGATTCTGCAGCAACAAAGAGTATTTGAGAAGTGATTTCTTTCTACTAGTCCCACACCTTCCCTTTTGGTTAACAAAGGCCAATAACATAAAGATTACCTCATTAATCTGTCTAAACTGGTTAAGCAACTCAAGGACATGATAAGCAGCATATTGACATAGCAACCTTCCTGTTGCTGTTGGGGAGGGAACAGCCCATTTCTGGAGACTCTTTGGGTAGCATTGTAACTCTCTGGGGTTAGGAGCGGTTCCTCTTTCTCTTGGCCGGGCCTTTGGTTGATAAAAGTGGAGCCATTTCCTGCTCTAACTTGTCTGATTAGGTACCTCCATTCGTAACCTTGGCTGCTAAAAATCCACCTGAATTCTGTTCCGGACCTATTTATACGAAGAGTTAGACACACCTCTTCTATACAATCAGACAGACCTGTTCAAATATTTATCATGTTGTAGTGATCATGGGCTCGGGAAGTGGTGAGAGCAAGGGGTGAAGTGCTTGAGGTTATGTTCTTTATCACAATCTTATACAGGAGAGGGGTGTGAAGAAACAAACTGCGGCAAAAAACATTGAGAGAGAATATAAATCTTCATCAGATTTCTCCTTGACCTCTTATGCTAGCTAGCACTGACACCCTTGTTATTCAGTCTAGAGCAGCTGTGTTTCCCAAATGACAAAGCTCAAGGACCAGTGTGTTTTACTGAGTATTGGACAAGCTTTGTTTTATAACTGTCACATGCAATCACCTTTTAATTTATTTAGTTGATTTGTTTTTCTTAAAAATCAGCCTATTGAGATGTTCTTAATGAGCACAGTGTGACAGCAAACCCAAAGCCTTTCCACCTTTTACAAATGAGAAATTCCACTTGCCTGGATGAGCATCGTTCTAATGCCCAAGAAGTTTGACAGCATCCAGTGGAAGTGGCATTTCCTAACTATCACACTGCCCACTATGGAAGCTGCATTTAGTACCATCTCCAAGATGCCCTGTAGCAATTCAACAAGACCTCCTTGGGGCCTGTTTATTGTAAGCCCATGACTTTTACTGGGCAGGGGGCAATGACAGCAGGAATACCCACACATCTGAGTTCTCCCTCAAGACAAAAGGCCAAGAAATGGAAATAGAAAGGGCACATAGAGCATTGGCCCCTAAACCACAACCACAACAAAAACCAAGATCTATTGTAGTAAAATTCCTAAGATATACTACAAGAGAAAAGGTGCTGGAGAAGACAATGGAAAAAGTAAGAGAGGGCAACAAACCACTGGAGTATAAAGGGCAAAAAATCTTCATTTATCCAGATATAAGCTTTGAACTCCTAAAGAAGAGAAAAGAGTTCAATGCAGCAAAAGCGATTTTATGGAAGAAAGGATATAAATTTACACTGAAGCATCCTGCGGTATTGAAAATATTTATTCCAGGACAACAAAACAGACTATTCTCGGATCCAGAAGAAGCACGAAAATTTGCAGAACAATTACAAAAATAGACTGAGGGATGAAGACGGGTAATGAGAGCAAAAATTATCACGATTGATATGTATGTGGGTAAAGACAAAAATAGACTGAGGGATGAAGACGGGTAAGGAGGGTAAAAATGACCACGATTGATATGTATGCGGGTAAAGAGGTATAAGAGTGAATAGAGACAACGGGCATATGTGAAAGTATCTGTAATTAGAGGAAAACATAGAAAGTATAGACAAGAATTAATAAGGGAAGGTAATGGAATAGAGAGAATAAGGAGGGAACTAAAAGAGTGACCTTTGTGACATATAAAAAACGAAATCTTTTCTGGGGGGGGCTGGGTGGGGGGAAAAGAGCGGTCACTGCAAAATCAGTTGACGCTTGCGAGTGGATTCGCAAATCCAAATGGAGAGGGGAGATGTGGTTGTCCGACAAGGGATAAAGGGCAACTCAGGAGGGGAAGGGGAGATTGGGGATAAAGAAGATAGAAATAGGAGAATAAGGAAAATGTTGGATGTTGTAGGAATGTTGTCTGGTAAAGAGTTGAAAATAAGAAAACAGAAATGGAAAAGGAGGAAAGGTAATGATGGAAAAACGGAAAGAGAAGATAAACAAAATATAAAATGGCTACGCTGAACTATATGACTCTAAATATTAATGGAATACATAACCAAATTAAAAGGAAGAAACTACTAAATTTACTGAAAAAGGAAAAAATAGATATAGCATTTGTCCAAGAAACACATTTAACTGAATTGGAGCACAAGAAATTAAAGAGAGATTGGGTAGGACATGTAACAGCAGCATCGTATAATTCAAAAGCAAGAGGAGTGGCTATATTAATTAGCAAAAATGTGCCATTTAAAATAGAAGAGGAAATAATAGATCCAGCAGGGAGATATGTTATGATAAAATGTCAGATATATTCAGAGCTTTGGAATCTACTTAATATATATTCACCTAACGAAGAAGATCAAAAGTTTATGCAAGATATCTTTTTGAAGGTAGCTAATACGCAAGGGAACATACTAATAGGAGGGGATTTCAATCTGAATTTGGATCCAAATATGGATAAAACGGGGAAAAAAATTAACAGGAAGAACAAAGTAACCAAATTTATAATTAAATCAATGCAAGAAATGAAACTTGTGGACATATGGAGGAAACAAAACCCAAAAGAAAAGGAATACTCATACTACTCGACTAGACATAAAACATACTCAAGGATAGACCTATTCCTGTTATCAGCCCACATACAAGGGAGAGTTAGGAAAACGGAATATAAAGCTAGACTATTATCGGACCACTCACCCCTGTTATTGGCAATAGAGCTAGAAGACATCCCTCCAAGAATGTATAGATGGAGATTAAACCCCATGCTACTTAAAAGACAGGATTTTAGAGAATTTATTGAAAAACAATTAAAAATGTACTTTGAAGTAAATACGGAATCAGTGGAAGATAAGTTTATACTATGGGACGCAATGAAAGCATTCATTAGAGGGCAAATAATAAGTTATGCAACCAAGATGAAGAAGGACTATAATCAGGAAACAGAGCAGTTGGAAAGGGAAATAATAAACATAGAAAAAAAATTAGCAATAAAGGAAGATACAACCAAAAGAAGAGAATTGGCGGATAAAAAAATAAAATATGAAACATTACAAACATATAAGGTGGAGAAGAATATAATGAAGACAAAACAGAAATATTATGAACTAGGGGAAAAAACACACAAAATCCTAGCATGGCAGCTTAAGACAGAGCAAACTAAGAAAACGGTATTGGCAACAAGGAAAAAAGACAAACAAATCACATATAATCCAAAAGAAATTAAGGAAAACTTCAGAGAATTCTATGAACAATTATACCGAACCGAAAACGAAGGGAAAGAAGGGAAAATAGATGAATTTTTGACTAAAATTGAACTACCAAAACTACAAATAGAGGAACAAAATAAATTAACAGAACCATTTGGAACAGTAGAAATACAAGAGATAATAAAAAATTTACCAAATAATAAGACACCAGGAGAGGATGGACTCCCAATAGAATTCTACAAAACATTTAAAGACCTAATAATACCGCCCCTCCTGGATGTAATCAACCAGATTGATGAGACACAAAACTTACCAGATTCATGTAAAACAGCAATAATTACAGTGATACTAAAACAAGGGAAAGATCCACTCTCACCAGCGTCATATAGACCAATATCTTTGCTAAACACAGATTATAAGATAATAGCTAAACTATTAGCGAACAGATTAGCAGAACAGGTACCGAAAATGGTAAATTTAGACCAAACTGGATTTATCAAAAAAAGACGCACAACAGACAATATTTGTAAATTTATTAACTTAATTCATGCAGTAGAAGGAAATAAAGCACCGGCAGTAGCAGTTGCTTTAGACGCAGAGAAGGCCTTCGACAGAGTAGAATGGAATTACTTGTTCAAAGTATTGCAAAAATTCAGTTTACCGGAGAAGTATATTAATTGGATTAAAGCATTATATAAGGGACCGTTAGCGAAAGTGACAGTAAATGGACATGTATCAAAGCAATTTAACTTAAGCAGGTCAACGCGGCAGGGATGCCCACTATCACCATTATTGTTTGCGCTAGCTATAGAACCACTAGCAGAATCGATAAGAAGAGATAATAATATAAAAGGAATAAAAATAAAAGACAGGGAATATAAAATCAGTCTGTTTGCGGATGATGTGATAGTGTACTTAACAGAACCAGAACTATCAATAAAAGAACTATATAAGAAATTGAAGGAATATGGAGAAGTGTCGGGATACAAGATAAACGTAAATAAAAGTGAAGCAATGCCTATGAATAACGCGGATTTCTCAAAATTTAAGGAGGAATCCCCATTCAGATGGCAAACGCAGGCAATAAGATACCTAGGTGTGCAAATAAACAAAAATCTAGGCCAATTATATAAACTCAATTACAATCCACTAATGAAAAAACTACAGGACGATTTAGAGCATTGGAAAGAGCTACCACTAACACTGATAGGAAGGATAAACTGTATTAAAATGAACATTTTTCCAAGGATACTATACTTATTTCAGGCATTGCCAATACAACTGACAGAAAAATTCTTCAAAGAGTTAAAGAAAATAATAAGGAGATTTTTATGGAGAGGGGGGAAACCGAGGATAGCACTAGACAAGTTAACAGAATGGTATAAACAAGGAGGCTTACAATTGCCAAACTTCAAAAATTATTATAGAGCCGCACAATTAAGGTACCTATCAGATTTTTATCAAACAAGGGAAAAACCAGACTGGACGAGACTAGAATTAGATAAAATAGGGGAAAAGATACCTGAACACATATTATATAAATGGGACGAAAAATTGGTACAACATAGAACTTCTCCAGTATTACACCATCTCCTCAATATATGGAAGAAGATACATGTAGAAAGAAATAAAATAAATTACCAAATACCAAAACTAATATTGACGCAAAATAAGCTACTCCCTTTTACAATAGACAACCTTGCCTTTAGAAAATGGGAAAAAAAAGGGATTAAAAGAATAGAAAATTGTTTTTCAGGAAGTAGATTCTTATCCTTTGAACAAATGAGAGATAAGTACAATATAACGGGAGATACAGCGCTGGCATATTACCAACTGAGATCCTACTTGAAAGATAAATTAGGAAGCAACTTGAGTTTACCAGAGGGAAGTAACCTTGAATATGTGATTACAGATACAATGTTAATCAAAAGATTTATAAAAAATATGTATATTAAACTGCAAGAAAAGGAAAATGAGGAAACAAATGGTAAAACTAAACAAAAATGGGAACAAGATTTAAATATAAAGATAAAAAAGGAAACATGGGAGAAGTTATGCTCTGGAACGATGAGAAATACAATAAATACGAGGCTGCGTATGATACAATATAATTGGTTACACAGACTATACATTACACCGCAAAAGTTAAATAAATGGGACCCAACAGTATCTGATAGATGTTTTCGATGTAAAAAAGAAAGGGGAACAACAATTCATGCAATCTGGACATGTGAGAGAGTAGAAAAATTTTGGGATGATCTCAATCAGATATTAAATAAAATAACAGAAAACAATATACCAAAGAATCCAGAGATCTTTCTCCTAAGTAACATAAAAAATAAAGAATTTGGAATTGACTTGGAGGATGCACAAAAAAGATTTGTTAAGATAGCCCTAGCTGTAGCAAAAAAATGTATTATGTCAACCTGGAAATTGGAAGATAATTTGAAAATACAACAATGGTATATAGAAATGAATAAATGTATTCCATTAGAAAAAATAACATATAGTTTAAGAAATAATATTGAAATATTCGAACAAGTATGGGAGCCTTACATTAAATACAATAGCGAAAACCTACCGGGAACAAACATTACCTAAGTTGATGGAAGGAGAAGAGAAGAAAAAAATGGACTCAGTAGAATTTCTGGTGTATTTTTGTTGAATGACAACATTGTCTAACTGAATTAATGCAACCTAGATTGTATAACTAAAATGGATGAGAGGGGGGAGGGATGGGGGGGTGGCTTGGGAGGAGGGAGGGGGGAGGGAGAAAAAGTCACTGTAAATGTGTGGAAAAGAAAAAGTGTATATCATGGCTATTGTGATTTATGGTGTGAAAAATAAAAAATTTAAAAAAAAAAAAAAAAAAAAAAAAAAAAAAAAAAAAAAAAAAAAAAAGACAAAAGGCCAAGCTGACGTGTAAGTCTATCACAGCTCATTCTCTGTTATTGAGGCTAAATCCTTCAGCAAAAGGGCAAAAGGTCAAAGAGACATGAAACTATCTGCTGAAGGAACTCGGAGGGTCGAGCATCAAGTCTTGCTGAAGGGTTCTTTTCCTCATACTGAAGCTGCGAGACCTGCTGAATTCCTCCTGTGAATTAAAAACCTAGAAATGCTGGGGTGGTGGTGGGGGGGGATCCCAGCAGGTCTCGTAGGAGGTAAAGATACATAATGGATGTTTCAGGCCTGAGCCCTTCCTCAAGGTAACTTCCTGTGGACGCTGCGAGACCTGCTGCGTTCCTCCAGCATTTCTGGTTTTTTTTACCTCAATCACAGCATCTGCAGACTTGTGTGTTTCACTCCTCCAGTGAATTGTCTTTTGCTCCAGATTACACCGTCCGGAGTCTCCAGTGCTTTCAGGTCAAGGACCCTGAACTCGAGACCACTTTGCCAAGGCAGGTGGAGATTGCTGACCTGGCCGAAATTCTAGCATCCTGTGTATGGATGCAAGGGCTAAACATTAATCAGGACACCAAGGTACTGTCCCCTGGGTTCTATGCCCATCAAGGAGAGACCGTAGTTTACACTTCAAACTAAAGAGGCCACATCCCTTGGTAGAACAGAAGGTCAGGCTCAATTTTCTGGAGAGTGGCTTGTTCATTGAACTCGGAGGCCAGAGTGACATCATTTGAAATTGTGCATTCTTGAAGAACATGGGTTCTGTACAATTCCCATTAGATTTTTATCCTACTTGCCTTATTTCATGGCCTGCATTAACTAACTTTTCAGGCCACGTTAAGTACGAAGGTCATGTTTTGATTTTGTCAAAATGTAATTAAACCCAACGGTGAAATCCTTACATTCCTTTAAGTTCTCATTTCTCTATCCATCAAATATTTTGTGGTTATTGTTGCTCAGTCCCTAATTGATCCAACATGTATGACACAAGTCTGCCAACTCCAAGTAACCACATTCCTCGAGGTTGCATTTGCGTGGTCTCCTGCCTCCACATGCCTCATCCCATCATGTCTCAACCTCCAGCAGCCATTGGGAAAGTCAATAAACTCATTGTTGCCTGACGGGTTGATGGTTGACTGGCTATCAAACTATCAGCTTTCATTTGTAAAAACAGAGTTCAGAGAAAAATATTTTTATAAAGTGATTTTTTTGTTTTATTACCCCCATTCAACCTGAGTTCATTGAATGGGTCTTTTGGAAATGAGTTTTTTGGGGAAATATGGCAGGAACGTTGTGTCAGCAATTCTTCTGGATTATAGTTACTTGTGTTTGCCATAATTGGGGTTATTTATTCCCACCTCTGGCAACATTCTCATAACTGAAATGAAAACCTGATCAGAGAGGGTCCCACCCACAAGTTGTAAAACATGAAAGTCTGCAGATGCGGTGGTTGAAGTAAAACTACAAGGCTGGAGAAACTCAGCAGGTTAAGCGGCGTACTTTATAGAGCAAAGAAAAAGATGCAAAACCAACCTTTCGTGCTTGATCCCTTCATCAAGGTATGAGCACAATGTAGGCAGGAGCCTGAACAAAATGGTCGGGGGAGGGGCAGGGGAGGAGCACAGGCCCACAGGCAGGAGGTAATAGGTGGATAAGGGAGGGAGGGCATACCAGAAAACAGTGGGGACAGGGAATGGCTCTGTGAATAGAGAGGGAAGCAGCTTGGTTTCAAACATGGAGAATTATGTCATGAGTGTGATTTTGTTACTGGGATTAAATCAGCAAACAGAACATGAAAAATGGGGAGAGCCGAGGAGTTAGAAACATAAGACAAGTAAACTGAGGTAAGAGGACAAAATGGCCTCAGTGCTACATAATAGTTTATTCCTTAACGTTTATTCTGGCACAATGTAATCTGCTGCAACTGAAGTTCCTGAAGGGTTGAACTGTTGAACTTTGCACCAGATGATGAATCTGTTCCTGAAGTAAATCAATTTGGCATCATGGGGTTTAAGAAGGTTGTTGAACACAATCTGTGATAAGTTGTCCCCTCACAGTTTTTCCAAATACAGTGAACTCTTGTGCAAGCAATTTTGTGGGAGAACAATGAACTTTCACCCCAAAAGTGCATTTGTTACATTGGACTTCAGTTGCAACTTCAAATCTCATTATTCATCTCCAATTTCTCACCTTAACCTCTTGATCTTGAAGAAACTGCATCTTGCCAGGATGCATGAGCTAGGAATATGTTCATGCTGGGAATCATTTCTCAAAATGGAAAGTACACGAGCTTCTTCTGAAGCCACACGTGAAATTGGAATATACACCTCATACGAATCACCAATTGCGCTGTTTTCTCATAGTGATTAATAAAGTGGGGGGGGCGGGGTTAATTTCAAGACTTCATGACTCCAACTTAGTTTATATTGCACTGATTAAAGCCAGGCCTTCTCCTCTTGGAGAGGACAGCAACTGCACAGCTTGGGGATCACAGAGCAAACTTGATGATGCATAGGATACTCGGATACTGCCTATTAAGAGGCCTGGGAACAGAGAATTTCTATGCTCTGGGGCTCAAGATGACATCCTGGGAAAGAAAAGCAAAAATGGGAGGAGTTTGCCATAGAGGTAATGACAAGGGCAGTACCCAAAGGGCCTGGTTGTATTATTTCATATCCTCACATCTGTGACCAAAGTTAGAACTCACCAATTACCTCACACACAAGAAAAACTTTATTTCTCTTCCTCTTTCTCTTTTCTATCTTTCTCTTTTCTCTCTTTTGCATGCTCACTAGCTCTATCCTTTACTTTGGCCAGCCCACCCCCAAGAGGACGGGGAGGGTTTACTTCCACTCCTAGCTGTAGTTTCTGAAATGATTGAGGACATTGGGGAAATGGCAGATTGACTCATCCACAGATGGTAAAGAGGTGTCTGATAGGGAGGGGTGGTGTTTACTTCCAAGGTGAACTGGGGCTTCTGTATCTCCCTGATGCATGAACTCAAAGCTCGCTCTCCATGAACTCAAAGTTCCTTCTCCATGAACTCAAAGCTCCTCCACTCGATCATGTCCCAGGTTTCCCAGTGATGTGAAGATATTCCATTTTTTTAAACGGTGCTTGAATCTTTTCTTTTGCTTGCCTTGTTATGTACTCCATGACCCAGCTTGGAATAGAATGTTTGTTTTGGGAGTTGGATATCAGGCATGCAAATGATGTGACCTGCTCAATAAGCTGGCTGATCCATTTAAGGCCTCAGTGCTGGGATCCTGGCTTGGGAGAGGTCATTGACATTGGTTCTGCTATTTCGTGAATCTGGAAGATTTGGCAGGAACAGCATTTGGTTTTTTTTCTCTTGCATTGGGGTATTTGCTGTTGGAAATCTGGGTCACAGAAACGGACAGCAGGGCATGAATCACTGGTGCTCAATTGATGTGTTTGGTGCCTCAGGCTTCCAAGAGCTTATTGTCTTTACAAACACACACCAACATAGCTATTCAATTGAGGCAGCCAGGTCACACAGATGCTTTGCAACCCATCAGCACAATTCCTTTGTTCAGAAAGTGGGAAGATAGGTCGCCAGATTGTCGGGGAACATGAACTATCTCCACAGATTTTGTTCTTTTAACAAGAGAGTTAGGGTGATCAAGGGGAAGTCATCCATAGAGATCAGGGAGGATTGAAAGACTGGGAGCTTGAGAACTCAACTCGATAGCCCTTTCAACTTTCCTGGCTTTTGAGATTCGGGCAGTTTAAATATGTTCCTGTCTTCTCCATGACAATAATGTTTTTGTCTTTCTTTTATAAAACAACCTTGAAATCCTGTTCTGCACAGGACTAGGGACAGAAGCCCCTTTTTTAAAACTGGCATCCCTGTTAATTGGTGGTGCAGTGTCCCGGATTTTTTTTTTAAAAAGCTGTTTTTGTTGTTCCCACTGGGCCACTTTTAACCAGGACACTACTTGCTTTCATACTGGCCACAAGTCATACCGGAGGATAGGAAAGCCTACCTTCAACAATAGTCCTGGGAACAACTTGTCCCTTTCTCGCTGGTTTAATCGGCATGCTGGTGTCAACTGACGCCAGGGATATGAGTAGAGGTCGAGGCTATTAATCCCTGCGTTATTTTTGCGTGATTTGACGCCAGCCTGCGATTGATTTGCTTTTCCACTGGACCCGTAACCAGTAAATTGATTGTCAATTACTGGGACAAAGTTCCAGTGTAAAAGGGGCTAGAGTCACAGGAATGCATCATTCAGATGTTGACACTTTGCAAACAATAGAGTAGCTTAGCTTGTGGTGAGTCACCATACACCTGGCCAAGCAGAAGGGCGTCTGCGATCTCATTTCACAGGGGCAAGGTTGCCAGTTGACCTTATGAAGGCTCAAAAGACAACAGGTCTGTCCACAGGCGGAGCCTTGTGAAAATGCAGCCAGAGGAGCTTGGGACATTGTGCAATCTCCCTGCAGGAAATGTAACACTCCCTCTTCCCCCCCCTCCCCAACCCCCTCCATGGATGCGAATACTGGGATCATTGTCTGAAGAGGGCACGCAAAATCATTGAGGACCCCTTCCACCATGCACACAGCATCTTTCACTTGCTCCCATCGGGGAAGAGATACAGGAGGATCAGAGCCAGCACCAGGCCGAGGGAACGCTTCTTCTCCCAGGCAGTGAGAATGGTGAACGACCAAAGGAATGGCTCACGATAACCACCCGAGACTCTCATTTGTACAAAATAATATTTATTTATTTAGATAAAATACTTGTCCTGTATATGTATTGTTTGTCTATATGTGTACTACGTCTGCCTGTGTGTCTTGAGTGTTTTTCATTGAGGACCCAAGAATGCTGTTTCATTGGGCTGTACTTGCTCAATCAGCTGACAATAGACTTGACGAGAGACAGCAGATGCCGCATTCTGGAGTAAAACACTATCTGCCTGAGAACTCAGTGAATTAAGCAGCATCAGTGGGAGTAAAAGAATTGTCAATGTTTCGGCCACAAAACCTTCATCAAGGTTGATGTCGAAGGGTTTGCCAGGGTCCATCTTCAATGATCTGCATGCTTTTGTAGGAACACTGGAGCCCATCCTTCCCAGCATGGGAGAGAGACCCAGCTCAGCATTCTAACCATGTTTAAATTATCTAAAGGTATCCATTGCAGTCCAATCAAAGGCAAATGACACACAGCACCTACTGATTTTGCAATGATGCAATATGAGAGGATCCACCTCATAAATGAGAGGGTTCACCTTAACAACGAGGAGAAATTTCAACAGTACTTGAGCCCTAATGTTCAGCTCAACACTGCCCAGGTCGCCTCCCAGCAAAACAAAACTGCAAGGTATTGAGGATCCCTCTCAATAGAGCAAATGTCCATCTGTTCAGATCTGTTTGTTTGGTTTCACAAACAAGATCCAGTGTGACAAGCCAGGAATAAAATTGTTGTAGGTCAAGATATTGCCACTGATCATGAGAATTCTGCTTTCTTCAAGTGCACAGGTAAGATATCCTCAATGATCAATTTCACACAGCTCTGTAAAGTTGCATTCACAACCAGCCATCACCCATGTCCAGGTCTGACAGGTTTTTAAAACCCTCCCTCATCTTGTCCTCATTCTTGAAGCTGTTTTCTAGCCCAGGGACACGATGTACCTGTTTCAAACAGGTTCCTGTGACTGGTTTAACCCAGCCCACTGTGCGAATAGTTGAAGACAACTCGTAAAAATAAATCAAAGGCTGCATCTTCATCACCACAGCCATTGGGCTCATTATGATCTTTATCCCTCTCCCTCTGCACTCCTCTACAGGCCTTGCTGTAAAGAAAGCCTCTCATTAAACAACAATTTCTACATTGCTTGCAGGATGTCCTGAAGCTCTTTACTGTCAATGACATAATGTGCAGAGCCTACCGAAATGTAGGAACGATGGCAACCAATTTTGCACACAGTTTTTTTTCCCTACAGCGAAAAGGAATTTAATGATCAGGCATTAAGCTTTGTTGAAGGATTAGTGCTGGCCAACATGCTGGGTAGAACTCCACTCTTTTCCTCAAAATGGCACTAAGTGATCATGTTGAAAGAACAGTTGGTGCCTCCATCTCATACACATTGGCCTCTTTTAAACTGCAGCACCTGGGTGGCCCTCCTGGGACCTGGGTGCAATTACTGGGGCAAGGGTGCTGGAAGCATCTTTTAAATTGCAGGGGGATCTACCCATTAATTCGCCAACCCAGCGTTTAAGAGGGATCCTGCCCCAGCAATGACTCATCACGTACTCACTGAAAGTACTGCTGTTCGGATGCTGGCTGCCTGGTTATGCATGCAAGCGCCGACATTACCGGAATAAACGGGTCGGCCATTTTTGATTTCAAATCTCCTGTGGGCATGACATAGATAAGTTTAACTAGGTTCCCTGACTACTTCTGAGGTAGGTCGGGGATCCGGTTGGATTCCCACAGGGTTGACCGAGTCGGACCCTTTCTAACTGCAGCGTAACTAGGGCGCTAACCGGGAAAATTGCCAGTTAACCCCATTTTACACGGCAGTTTGAAAGGGCCTACTGTCTCAGCACTGGTCTGGACTGATAACTTCAACTGTTACCTTCAGACATCTGGAGCATGCCTTGGAACTTTACATTTCCGAAACAATAGCATCAAGTCTTTATGGTGCCTTTATAGTGATAAAATGCCCATGGGCCTTCACATGTGAGTTAGGAAACATTTTCTCACTGCATCATTTGGATTGCATCATAAAAATGTGTAGCAGAGTTGGGCATTATTTGGCATATTGCTGGCTGAGAAAAGGCAGAGAGAGACATAGCATGGAAGCTGGTCTTTAAACCCAACAAGTTCAGACTGGCCATCAAACACTCACTTGAATCAGAATTTATAGTCAAGAACAAGTTACGAGATATGTTGCTTTGTGTCAGCATCATAGTGCAATCATCCATATAAACCACCTTAGAAAAAAAAGTGCACGAAAGTCACCCTGCTACCTCCATTCAGGAATCTGCTGGCTGCGGGGAAGAAGCTCTCCTTGTGCCGCTGATCTTTAGACTCCTGTTACTTTTCCCTGATGGTAGCAGAGTGAAGAGGTGGGGGTCCTTGAGGATGGAGGCTGCTTTTTTAAGACACCGTCTCTTGTATATGTCCTTGATGGAGTTAAGTCTGGTGCCTGTGATGTTACAGGATGAGTTAACAATCCCCTGAAGTATTTTCTTGTCCTGAGCATTGGCACCTCTGTATCAGACAGTGATGTGACCAGCCAGAACGCTACACATGTAAAGGTTTACGAGAGTCTTCGGTGACATACCGAATCTTCTCAAGCACCTTACAAAGTATAGCCGCTGGAGAGCCTTCTTCATGATTGCATCGACCTGGAGGCTCCAGGACAGACCCTCGGGGATGTTGACACCCAGGAATTTGAAGGTCTTGATCCTCTCCACGACTGAGCCCTCGACAAGGACGGGATTGTGTTCTCCTGACTTCCTCCTGACGTCCACAATCATCTCCTTGGTCTTGCTAACATTGAGGGCAAGGTTGATGGTGTGACACCACTCAAAGAGCTGATCTATCTCCCTCCTGTACGCTTCCTCTTGGCTGTTTGTAATTCTGCCGACAACAGTGGTGTCATCAGCAAATTTGTAGACAACAATGGAATTATGCCTGGCCACACAGTCATGGGTGCATAGTGAGCAGAGCGGTAGGCAAAGCACGGACCCTTGAGGCATGCCTGTGTTGATAGTGAGGAGGAGATATTGTTTCCAATTCGTACTGACTGTGGTCTTCCGATGAGGAAGTCAAGGATCCAATTGCAGAGGGGGGATGCAGAGGCCCAGAGTTTGTAGCTTCTTGACCAGCACTGAGGGAATAATAGTATTGAAGGCTGAGTTGTAGTCTATGAAGAGCAGCAGCATGTATAAGTTGCTGTTTTTGAGGTGATCCAGAGCTGAGTGGAGAGCCAGTGATACTGCATCTGCTGTGGAGCGAATGTGATGATAGGTGAACTGCCGTGGTTTCATATCTCTGCTTAGATACATGTTAATTCTGACCAAACTCTCAAAGCATTTCATCACGTTAGATGTCAGTGCTACTGGGCGATAGTCATTGAGGCAGCCCATTCTACTCTTCTTGGGCACCAGGATGATTTTTTTTTTAAATTTTTTATTTTTCACACCATAAATCACATTAGCCATGATATACACTATTTCTTTTTCACACATATACAGTGACTTTTTCTCCCCCCCCCTTTCCTCCCCAACCACCCCCCCACCCCCAGCACCAGGATGATTGATGGCCTTTTGAAGCAGGTGGGAACCTTTGACTGTTAAAATGTGAGGTCTTCCCATATTCTCATCAAGCCATCCTCCTCCACCACCCCCATCCCAGATTCTAACTCACACCCACACACTAGGGGCAATTAACAGTGACCAATTGACCTTTATGACTTGCATGTCTTTGGAATGTGAGGGGAAACCAGAGCACCTAGAAAAAAAGATGCAAACACTCTACCGACAGTTTGAGAAGATAGCCCCAAGGTCAGCACTGGACCCAGCTCTCTGCTGCTCTGAGGCAGTAGCCCGACTAGCTCTGCCACCATGCTGCTATCGATCTTTTCTAATTTTCCAACCTTTGGCAATTAAATTTGCTGGTTAATAAACTTTACGCCCACATCTTAGGGTCTTTTAAACGTCTGCAATGGCCACTTTTCCAGGAAGTAAGTTTCAAGGCTACCCTCCCCATGTTTAAAAATATTAATCCTCTGTTCCCCTCTATCCTCATAGCAATTACTTTAAGGTTATGCCCTCTTGGTTATTGACCTCCCTGTGAAGGGAAAATTAGAACAAAGGGTGGAAACACGTTACAGTGTCAGCGACCCAGGTTCGAATCTGACGCTGTCTGTAAGGGGTTTGTACGTTTCTGCTTGGGTTTCCTCCTGGTACTCCGGTTTCCTCCCACCCTTCAAAACATACAGGGTTAAAGGTTAATTAGATGCAATAGGGCAGCACGGGCTCGTGGGCCCCTATCAAAGTTGGAGCAGTGACTCTTGGGAAATTGGGTTTCATCTGGACTAGCAAGAGAGATTTCAGAGGGTATTAGAACTGGTTGGAGGCCAGTCCTGAAGTTGTAAGTTAAAGATACCAAAAATGAATTCACCTTATTATTGATTTAAGGGAAGCATTTCCATTACATTTGCCCCATTAAATCAGTTGAACACATTAATAGTTTGATTAAATCAACCTTCTGTGTTCTGCACTCATAAGAATAAAAGCCAATTCAGCTTCGAGTCTTCTTTGTGATTGGAGGATGGTATTTTGAGATTCGGATCAAATGGTCCAGCTCCATACACTAAACAATGCTTTGTTTAAACCACAATGTGAAGTTCCAGATGTCAGGTTCCTCTATTCTATTTTGTCCCCTGTAAATATCAAAGGAGAAAAAAATGAGAATATTAGGTATGTGAATTTGCACTTACGTTAGGATCCGACTCCAGAGGGCCTGCAACATCACCGGAACCAGCCTTCACTCCATTGAGGACATCTGCATGAGGCAGTGACTTAATGAAGCAACCTCTATCCTGAAAGACCCCCACCACCTCTTCACTCTGCTACCACTGAGAAAAAGGTACAGGATTCTAAAGATGAACACTCAATGGCACAAGGGCAGCTTCTTCCCAATGAGCCAAGGAGGCTGCCTTACTTTTCTCGTGCACTATTTTGGTTTTTTTAATTTATTGTAAACGTGGTTTATATGAATGTTTGCACCACCCAGGCCATGACGCTACCACAAAACACTGAATTTCATGATTTGTTCATGACAATAAATTCTGATTCTGATCTTATCACAGGAAAATGAGGGAGCCATTTGTTATTCATGTTAATTCTTGATCATCTTCACTGGGCTTTACCAAATTGTCTATTATTTCAAACATGATTTGGGGTTTACTTAATATACAAGAACAACTCAGATATCTGATCATTTAATTACTTTACTTTGGCTTGGCTTCGCGGACGAAGATTTATGGAGGGGGTAAAAAGTCCACGTCAGCTGCAGGCTCGTTTGTGGCTGACAAGTCCGATGCGGGACAGGCAGACACGATTGCAGCAGTTGCAAGGGAAAATTGGTTGGTTGGGGTTGGGTGTTGGGTTTTTCCTCCTTTGCCTTTTGTCAGTGAGGTGGGCTCTGCGGTCTTCTTCAAAGGAGGTTGCTGCCCGCCAAACTGTGAGGCGCCAAGATGTTCCACTAAACCCATGCCATGTTTTAACTTAACTTTGCAAATGAGAAATGGCTGAGTTTGCTGAGATTCACCCGATCAATCACATGAGGAGGTTTCGTAATTTTACCTATCTCTTCGTTTCTCCATATCTTTCATCTTGTCTCGTTCGAAAGGCCTGAGCTGAGGGGAAGTAATCAGTGGTCAAAAAATGGTATTTTGCCTGGAATACACGATAAGAAGGCTCCAAAGTGGGCTCATTTTCCAGACAGCTGCCATTGTGCAGACACTAATGCTCACCAAACGGGACATTTTCAAGCTGGCCCGAAGAGAAGTGTGCATGGGGTTAGAAGGGAAGAGATGAGCGGGAGGGTTGTTGCTCTGGAGTGGATCAGAGCTGTCAACCTGGATTTGCCCTTTTTCCACTCATCAACCTCCCCTTGTTCCTCCTGGACAAGAGGCCACAACTTCAGGATGGAAGAGCATCCACTTAGAATGGAGATGCGGAGGAATTTCTTCAACCGGAGGGTGGTATTTCTGTGGAAGGTGTTGCCACATGCAGTTGTGGAGGCCAAGTCATTGGGTGTATTTAAAGGAGCAATTGATAGGTTCTTGTGTAGCCAGGGCATCACAGGTCATGGGGAGAAGGCTGATTGAATGGTGGGGCATTGGGGTTAAGATTTAACAGCCTATTTCTACTCCTACATCTTATGGTTTTCTGGTCTCAATGCGGAAAAGAAGAAGCTAATGACTGTATTCTCCCAGTCAATTCAAGAAAAGTTCTATAGAGACCTGCAGCCATCTCATAAAAACAGCCTTCAGTATTGTATCAGCAAGATAATGAGCAGCGGTGTCTAATCCTGTCTGAGCGCATTTGAGTGAGGGTAGCCCTTCACTAATTAGATGATGGACTCTGGTTGATATTATACCTTCACTTTCCTGGAAGAGAGCTTCTTTGAGTGAAGAAATCCTAGCACATCAGATGGAATCTAGATGTGCAGTCAAAGAGAAGCAGAGAGTGGAGGGTCAGCGGTTTTAAGTTCTCAGCAACAAAAAAAATGTTTAATACAGAACTTTTAAAAATAAACTTGTTTTGAGTTTACCAAAAATGAAACGTTTGAACCTATCCACTTTCATTCCCGTGGTATCAGCGGGTTACATTTTCCGTGACCTCCCATCCACAGCATGTTCTTAATGCAGATGTCATGATACAAAATCATCCCGGCGGCCTTCCCGCAATGTCAACATGTTGGGAAATCGGGAGCAGAAAAGTCTTTAAGAATGCCTGAATTTGACTATTCACGGCTAGAACAGGACTCTATTCAAGCAACCTCTATTTTGTTTTATTGGCAAGAACCTCTATGGGGTTGGTTTAGCGCTATAAGCAAATATTTGCTAGTGTTTACGGGAAACCAGCTTTCAGTAAAACTAATTATCCTAAAAAAAAATTATGCCTTGAAGATGTTAAATATTGAAAACAGGGCATCTGTGAATGTCAGCATGAGGCTTGTTTCAAATTTCCTGAGGTTTTACATTGGTTTTACAAAGACAATTTGGAAGGACTCCAATTGCACTTTCAACTGTTTGCCAACTCTAGGACCGTGTTCACATCAAGACTTGCTGCCACAACCATTTTCCTTCCTCTTGCTGTCTTCACTCCTGTCTTCCATGTGATTTTGTGCATCTGGCTACTCTTCGTTCACTGAAGATCCCAGCATCCAACATTCATGTCTTTGCCTCTTGTGTAGGAAGTCCTGAGTAACCATGCTCCTTTGTTGGCTGGGATATTGGGTCAATCTGTCTGAAGAGAACTGAGAGTCTGCAATATGCAAAAGTCAGGCAGCACCAAAAAGCTGGCTGGGGAGAGTGTAAGGAAGAGAACTGAAGGAGTGGGGAGGGAGGCAGTTAAAGGAGAGCAGACAGAGGACAGGAGAACAAGGGATGGAGGAGAAGATCAGAGTTGGGGGAAGTAAGAGAACAGAATAAGGGTATATACAAAATCAAATGTGAGTGTGTGTCCAGTGCTAAATCTACGGAACTAAGCCTGATTTCCAGTCATCTTTGATCCCTCCTTCCCCGATCATCAAGCCAAATCCCTGCTCTGTCAGCATGGTCACTCTATAGAACATAGAAATCTACAGCCCACAATGTTGTGCTGACCTAGAATTTGCATAACCTTCCATTTTACTCAGGACCATGTACCTATCTAATGATCTCTTAAAAGATCCTATTTTACCTGCCTCCACTTTCATTCCCAACAGTGCATACCATGCACCCACCATTCTCCATGTGAAGAACTTACCTCATGCATCCCCCTATACTTAATCCCAAGCATCATAAAACTATCCCCTCTTGGGTTAGCCATTTCAGCCATGGTAAAAACCCTCTGGCCCTCTAAATGCTTCGTATTATCTTGTACACCTCTATCAGGACACCCCTTATCCTCCAAGGAGAAAAGACCAAGTTCACTCAATACATCTTCATAAAGCATTGATCCATAGGAATACAGGCAGTCCCTGGGTTACGAACGTCAAAGTTACGAACATCTCATACCTACGAACGGGCTGTTCCCCAATTCACGCATGCACATAATATTACGTCATGAACAGTAATAAGAACCGTAAGTACCTGTACTGCCTTATGTACAAATTCAGCTTATGGACAGACCCAGGTAATGGAACTCATTCGTAACCTGGAGACTGCCTGAATCCTGCATCAAAGTAACTAGCAAGTGCTTTGCCTTGGCTTTTCAATTAAATTTCACTTGTGAAGAGTTTTGTAGGAATTTAGCCTTTTTGTAAATAGAGGAACCTCTATAATTCAAGGCTCATTCATTCACTGTTCAGAAGATAACGCTGCACACATTAGGCGCAACTGTACTTTGCCCACTGAATACTGCTCGCACTTGAAACCCACTTTGAAAAGCCT
Source organism: Narcine bancroftii (assembly GCF_036971445.1). NCBI lineage: Eukaryota > Metazoa > Chordata > Chondrichthyes > Torpediniformes > Narcinidae > Narcine > Narcine bancroftii. The sequence goes on along the minus strand of NC_091480.1, from coordinate 28,519,987 downwards.
TCCAATGTTCTTATGAGGCATTACAAAAACTTTCCTTACTAAGATTTTTATTTCCTTCCTATTATCTACAAATCATGCTTCTCATACTTCTAACACCAGATGTACGTGTCCAAGAAGCAGCAAAACATACTGTAGGACTTAAGCCAGTATGCCACCCAATGTCTCGCTTCCCTTTCCTCGTCTTCTTTCTTTTAGCTCTCCATCCCCTTCCCACTCTACTCACAGAGCCATCCCTGCTCCCCCCCCTCCCCCGCTTGCTGCTGTGCCCTCTCTCCCTTATCCACCTATTGCGTCCTGCCTTCAGGACTGTGCTCCTCCCCCTGCACCTCCTTCCCCACCATTCTGTTCGGGCACCTGTCTACATTTTTCCCTACTTTGATGAAGGGCTTAAGCCTGAAATGTTGGTTATGTATCTTTATTGTTGCCATTTAAAGTACACTGTTTGACCTGCCGAGTTTCTCCAGGTCAAATGTCACCCACTCTGACGAGCTTGACTTGAACAAATTAATTTTATTTTTGCAAACCTCAGTAGTTTGGTCAATGTTGACTAAGGGGCAGTGGAAATGGGATATGCAGTGAAGATATCTTAAAAGTATTAATTTGGAGGCATTCTCCACTCCTCAGAACTGGAGAGGATAAAATCCTCCTCAACCCCAAGGAACTGCTTTAAAAGACAAATAGGAAAAGAACCAATTTGCGCGCGTCATGCTTCTATAAATAGAAATAAGATAATAAGGAGATCATTTGAATTTTTAAAATGTTGATCAAGAGATAATTATCAACTGGGCCACTAGGAGGTAGGTTTATTTTACTAAAATCTTTTTTAGATTACGTTCATTCAAATGTTTAAGGAAGTTGAAAGTAATTTGAATTTGGTTATTGTTTGTCAGACTCTGATATATTAACATACTCACATACAAATAACCTTGGAGAGAAAAAAAATGACCTCACACTTGGTTACTAACTATTAGATCTACCTGGTCCTCACTGTCCATCATTAATCTAGAATTAAAGTGAAATTCCAAAACAGGATGAATCCAAGGCTGTCTGGAAGTATTTTAGTCATTAGCTGTGTGTCTGCTCCTCAAAGGATAGAATAGTGTGGTGGTGAAGTTAGTTCCTGGACAAGCAGCCAGAGTTCTTGACCACTGATCCAGAGATGTTGGTTTGTATCCTGCCTTGGGAAGAAGCTGTTCCTCAGCCTGGTAGTGGTGGCTCTGCTACTCCTGCATCTCTTCCCCGATGGGAGCTTTAGAAGTATTTGGTTTGCTAATCCCCTTCAGGGGAAAGGCTGAACATGATGAAAATCTGAAACAAAAACAGAAAATAATGGAAGCAACCATTCTTTTTTTTTAACGTCAGGAGCTGAAAGATCGTTTTTAGTTTGGAAGGAAAAATCCCGAAGCTCGTTATCTGGCTCACATCAATGGTGCTGAGGCGGGGCTAGTCGTCAGTTTTAAGTTCCTATGGGGAAAACGAATCCAGTGACTTGTCCTGGTGCTGCAGTGCCCTTAGATCCTCAGAAGTCTGAAGAAATTTGGCATGTCACCAGCAGTCCTCAACAACTCCTACATCCCTAACGGCACACTATCAGGGTGCATCATTGTGTGGTGTGAGAAGTGCTCTGCCCAAGACCTCAAGAAATTGGCAAGGGTTGTGAATGTGGTTCAGGTCATCGTGCATATCCCTTCCTTGCCATCGGCTCCATCTGTAACTGCTGATGCCCTGCCAATCCATTAAAGTCTTGTCCTACCCTAGCCATACTCTCGTCACCTACCCCCCTCTCCCATCTGAAAGAAAATTCAAAAATATGAAATAATGCATCACCAGATTTCAGGACAGTTTCTTATCAAACATGATCAAACGCCCAAATAAGCACCAAAATATTAAAATGATGCCACCAACTGTAACTATACATTTCTGTACTTCTGTGCTGTGTTTGGGGCTATGAGATGTCTTGCAAAACAACCTGCATCACTGCACCTTGGTACACGTGAAAATAAATTTGAACTTTATCCTTTTTGCTGATTTGGGAATAAAAGTGGAATGTTCAAATGAGTAATTACAGTTTTTAAGAAGATACCAGAGATGTAAACATAATATATCCAGTATTGGATAATGATGTTGATAATGGGCTAGTTGCAGCCATTCTCTGCAGGGGACCTATGACGGACACAGCACATCTAAAAAATAAAGTCTCAAGTAACTTAAATATTTTTCTGGTTTTTTTAATGTAGTCCGTAGGAGAGAAGAATGGAATAAACCAAGACCTGGCTACTTCACAGGGAAGGGGGCCCATAAACTTTGAGCAGAATCCTAAGTTGGGAGGGGGGAGGGGCATCGCCAAAAAAAAGGGTTGAGAATAACTGGGCTAGAGAATAAAGTCTATTGTCAAAGTAACAATTAAGCTTCATCTGATTGTCAGGTAATAATCCGAAGTGAGTTTTCTGAATGAAGGTCACAATTTGTCATTGGCTTCTCCTCATTTGGTGGATGGAGGTAAATATGGGTCACTCTTCTAGATCTTGAATTTCTGAAGGCTTTTGACAAGATATTTCACGAAGGGCTCAGAGAAAAAGTGAAGGCTCGATGCAATCGATAGATGGAAAATTAGTTCATGAGAGAAAACAGATCGTTGTTGTGAATGAGCTGCAACTATCGGAGTCCCAAAAGGATAGGTACTCAGAATTCAGCTGTTCGTAATATTTGCAGATGACCTTGACAAGCGCATTACGATGAATGAGTCTACCTTTGCTAAAAATAACAAATTAGTGCAAGTAAGTAGGACAGGTAGGGGAAGGAATGTCAGTTAAAGAATTGTATATTGCTACGGTAAGCTAAAATTAACTGCTTTTGGCCTCCTTTGTGCAGAGTTTCTCAACCAAGTTATGGGGTTTGATGTAATATAAAAAATGACTTGTGGGAATGGATTCATGCATTTAAGCGCAATTGGGGAAGATCCATTTGTGTATATTCATCTACTTGACGCAGCCATGAGTCAAAGGACAGAAATAACAAAAAGGCTTCGCTGGTTCATTTGTCCCTTTTTAAGTTGACTTTGTTTCAGTTATTTTGTGGGCCTGTTGGAGACCTTGGATCCTGCCCTCCATATGACCACTTGCAAATTAGAGGAACAATACCTCACCTTCCATCTGAGCACCTCCAACTTGGATGGCGACTTCTCTGGTTTCCGTTAAATTCCCCTCCTCCATCTTCTTCCCTGTTTCCTCTTCACTCTCTCTCTCTCTCTCTCTCTCTCTCTCTCTCTCTCTCTCTCTCTCTCTCTCTCTCTCTCTCTCTCTCTCTCTCTCTCTCTCTCTCTCTCTCTCTCTCTCCCTTCTGTTTCTTTTCACAGAGCCAAAATCAATTTGCACCTTTCCTCTTATCATATCCAATTAACACCTGTGAACTGTTGGTCTGGACTCTTTCCCCCTTCCCATTCTTCCCTCTTTCTCTTTAGTCTTTAATTAAGCCTGATTTTTGCTTATAACCTTGAAGAAAGGCTCAGGCCTGAAACATCGGTAATACATCTTTGCCTCCTATGGATGCAGCAAGACCAGCTGATTGTGTGTTTTTGCTAAATATCTTAACAAATATGCAAATTAAGATTGCCAATTGTACTTGGACTTACTTCATGACATAGTGATATCACATGATTTTCTACTGCCAACTTCATTCTCTGTAAGTCCTTTATCCTCACTTTCATATTCTGATAAAAGATGGAAGAGAACTACTTTTCTCGTGATGTAATATATTTCTCAGATTGTCTTTCCAGCTTTTCTATATAGGTATACCCCGCTTGACAAAAGTTGAGCATTCCTATGAAACCTTTTGTGAGCCTTTTGTAAAGTGAAGACCCATCCACTACTATCGAAGACTATTTTCATAAAAACGAAAACCCATTCAAATTTCTTTCAGATAGCAAGCACAGGTTCTTTGTAAAAGTGAATTTGCGTAAAGCGAGTATTCGTAAAGCGGGGTATGCTTGTATTTACATATGACGTAGAAGGATATCACCTTGGGCTACCAACTGTCTGCTGTCTCGCGGGGCAATTCCATTACTCACTAATTTTCCTTGTGGTCACCACGGTTACCGTAGCGGTTAGCATAATGCTGTTACAGCGCCAGCAACCCAGGTTTGCATCAGGTGCAGTCTGTAAGGAGTTTGTTAGTTCTCCCTGTTTAGGCGTAGGTTTTCTCCGTGAGGACCGCCCTCCTTTCCACCCTTCAAAATGTTTCAAGTTGTAGGTCAATTGGGTGTACCAGTAATTGGGCGGCACGGGCTCGAGGGCCAAAAGGGCCTGTTACTGTGCTGTATGTCTAAACTTAACTTTTCAAAAATATTTAAAATCTAAATTTAAATTGACCTATTCCCATCAACTTTCTTCACCTACTCTATATACTTGAGGAAATTTACAGTGCCTTTGAGATGTGAAAGGAAACTGAAGCACCTGGAGGAAACCCACACAATAATGAGCAGCACATGCAAACTCCAAATAGACAGCACCAGCGATAAGGCTGGAACCCATGGGTCACTGGAGCAGAGAGGTAGTAGCACTGTGCTGCTCACAAGACTCCAAGAGATCGGTTTTAATTCCTTTTCTTCTAGACCGATCCTCTAATGCAGAGCCTCATGAATGTTTCACGTGTTGGTGCTGTCTTGCCAATCTGCTGGTTTGCTTACTTTCAGTTAATTATTAGAAAACAAGAACTCCCAAGATCTTTAAAAAAAAATCATCTTCAATTTTAGGTTTAGCAACTGAGCAATATTTAGTGCTGACCCATCCTTGTAAAATCTTATCACGGTGTGAGTCTCTAAACCCAGCAATTCGCTCGGAGTGCTTGCTTCTCTGATATGAAATGTACACCTGACTATTGTTAGATACAGGTCATCTCAAGCGCAGTCAATATCACTGCTGAGGTCTCATTATGCTGGAGGTTAGCTGTGGAAAGCCGATGCTGAGCCTAGTCCACCTTAGAGGCACGTGGAAGCTCCATCAGTACTTTCAAAGAGAGCTATTCCTGGTTGCATTGGCCTTTCAAGGTCAAATTGACTGGAAAATTAAACGTAATCTGGCCTCCTTTATGCTGCAGCTCTCACTCAAATCATGGAATAAGAGGAGATGGTTGTTTCATTAACTGATCATTAACTCGGAGAAGTGGGTCTCAGATGGCAGTGTCTGCAACATGCAGCTTATTAGTTCAGAGCTGGTTCATTTTGGTCCATGCTGCCTGTTAGGACCTAATTTTGCAGGTTTCTGAGGCTTACTGGGAAGAATTTCCCATGTCTCATTAGTGAGCCAGCACCTTTAAGTGCTTTCCTGTCGACCTCAGAATCGGATTTCTGTGCATTCTATGATGCATTGACTCATTTCATTTCTCCAGTCCCAGGCAGATCACCCCAGAGCCACCTCTGCTCCAAATAATCCTTGATTACAGAAGATCAACAAGGAGTCAGATATTGATGCTGTACAAATTGCACCAATCTTCTATTAGAGAAGGCCATTTGGCCCATTTACTGCATTCTTCAATAAACCCATCAGAACATATAAAACCATCTTAAGAAAGATAAGGGCTGCAGATGTGTGAGAATGCCACCATTAGAAGATTCTCATCAATCCTGATGAGAAAATATATCATCAATCCTTTATTGTTGCTGGGTCTAAACCCTTGTTCAAGTTTAAATTCATTATCATCTGACTGTACACGTAAAACCTGATGAAACAGTGTTTCACCACACCACAGTGCACAGACATACACACAATACACAGTAGATATATTCATAAAGATATAATTTAAAATAAATACATTTTATATATGTGTGTATAATATATGTGTGTGTGTGTGTGTGTGTGTGTGTGTGTGTGTGTGTGTGTGTGTGTGTGTGTGTATGGATGATTTACTTAGTTACAGGATACTGTTCATTATTCCCCAGCCTAGAAGTCCTGATTCTGATGCTCAAAACCTCTTTCTTGATGGTAGTGAGTCAAAGATACTCTGTGCTGGATGGAAATGCCCATTTGAGCCCTATTTAAGCAATGCTTCCAGTAAAAAAAATGTCATCAATAGAGGAAAGGGAGACTCAAGTAATCTTATCAGCCATTTTTGATGATCCTCTGTAGTGACACCTGATCCAATGCTTTGCAGCTACCAAACCACACAATGATGTGGTCAGACAGGATACTCTCATTTGTGCTCCTATAAAAGGTTGTTAAGTTGGGGGCCAGTATCCTTGCTCTCCTCAGCCTCCTTAGGAAGTACAGGTAATGCTGCTCCTTCCTGACTAATGAGGAGGTGCTGTGATTCCAGGATAGGTCATCCTTTAAATGGACACCAAGGAACTTAGTGCTTCCCATTCTCATTACGACGGAGCTATTGTTATGTCATGGGGAGTGGACATTCGTCCTCCTGAAGCTCACAATCATCTCCTTTGTCTTGTCTAAATTTTACTAGCCTTTCAACCTCCTTTCTGTAATGCAACTCATCATTGTTGCTGATGAGGTTCAACTGCAGTTGTATCGTTCACAAATATAATGAGTTTGTTAGAATTGAAAGTGGCTGAACAATCTTCAACAATAGCGGGTTGAGCACATGGCCCTGAGGGCCTTTGCTCAACGTGATGGGACTTGAGGCTTTGCTACCACCCGACTGTAGGGTTATTGTGGGTATGCTTTCCCCAGAGGATGAGAGTAGTTCAAGAGGATGGCTCCCTAACACCTTCTAAAACCCAATTAGGGACAACACCCAGATTCTGAAAATGAATATAATAATATATTTTAATTTTTTTTCACATTATAGGATAGATTTCAAAGTTACGAATGGTACAGGAACTGACTCGATGCAGGGTTGGTTTTGGAGCACCAATCTGAATTGTTGGCTGGTCTTCTACTTTGCACAGGGAAGCAAATTAATCGAAGGCTGGCTTCAGCAACACCAAGGACCCAGGAAGCTTTATACTTCAGCCTCGTGTGGGCACTCATGTCATTGTCTCTGTTACCATTGAGGTTGGGGATGATTTGCAAGCCTCCACAGACTTTTCTGACTGTATGTAGAAGGTCTGGAGAGCTTTGTTCTGTTGGTTGTAGGTTCACATAATGTTGTAAATTGGACACTCCATTTATGTTTAGCAAGCATTGAGTTCTGGGTTCCAGCTCCTACAGTTTGGAGCCTCATTTGTAACCATGCATGGTACTGCTGAAGGCAGGGCCTATCCCACACCTTATTAATGATAAAATAGTTTCAAGTGACTTAGTGTCAAATATTATTCTGTAATCGTTCTGTGAGGTTAACTTCATTAAAAGTGTAGTATAGTGTAAATGTTTTATGGAATTTTATGATCCGAACAAAATTTATTGTCATGAACATGTCACGAAATTCATTGTTTTGTGGCTTTAATTGCTTTAATTTTCATCATTAAAAATAAATAAATCAATGCAAAAGACGAGAGTGAGGTAGTGTCTGTGGTTTATTGTCCAATCATAAACCTGATGGGAGAGGGGAAGAAGCTGCCCTTGTGCCACTGGGTGTTTGCCTTCAGGCTCCTGTACCTCTTTCCTGATGCCAGCAGTGTGAAAAGGGCATGGCTTGGGTGATGGGGTCCTGCTTTCTTGTAGATGTCTTCAATGAAATGAAGACCTAATGCCCATGATGACAGAGGCTGAGTTCACAACTCTCTGTAGTTTTTTTCCTGTCCTGCCCATTGGCAACTCCATACCAGACAGTGGTGCAACCAGTCAGAATGTTCTCCATGGTACACCTATAGAAATTTGCACGAGTATTTGGTGAGATACCAAACCTCCTCAAACTTCTCGCCAAGTACAGCTGCTGGCGAGCCTTCCTTGTGATTGCATCAACATGGAGGCCCCAGGACAGATCTTCAGAGATGTTGACACCCAAGGATTTGAAGTTCTTAGACCTTTCCACTGCTGACCTCTCGATGAGGAATGGTTCGTGTTTTCCTGATATTCCCCTCCACAATTAGCATACAAGTGCAATTTTAATTTGAGAACAAAACACCTGCTCCCTCATTTGGCAATATGTTTGCCCATGAATGGCAGAGCAATCCAGATTAAGAAGATCAGTGAGACCTATCCAGCTGACCAGGTTAGGTCACCAGCAGCAGGGTCCTAGAGCAGTGTTCCACAACTTCATTGCAGGGAAAAGGGAATGACAATTCAAAATGACTTTGAAGGCCTCTCACTCAAACTACTCTCTGATGTTGGATTCCTCATGGTGTCCAAAATTGAAGTATCAAGTTGCTGCAGTTTCAGCAATTCTGTAATGGGAACTCAGAGCACTGAACGTGCTCAGAAAGTCCTGACTCAGATTCAACAGTTCCATTAATTTCAGCAGACAGTGATGAAATAAAACTCATGGGTCAGATGACTTTTTGCAAAGCATCTGTGCTCTGAAATGGTCATCTTGAGCTTTGATTGCAGATCATTAAATAAGGCTGGCAAGATTAGCGTAGGGGTTAGTGCAATGCTGTTACAGCACCAGCGATCGGGACGGGGTTTAAATCCAGTGCTGTCTGTAAGGAGTTTGTACATTCTCCCCGTATCTGTGTGGGTTTCCTCCGGGTGCTCCGGTTTCCTCGCACCATTCAAAACATACCAGGGTTGTAGGTCAATTGGGTGTAATTTGGCGGCACGGGCTCGTGGACCAAAAGGGCCTGTTATCCTTTCCTGGCCACTCTCATGCTGACCTGACTGTCCTTGGCCTCCTCCATTGCTATGGAGAGATCAAACAGAAACTGGTAAAACAAACAACACCTCACATTCATTGTTGGGGATCTGAGAGGCAAGCTTTTCACACAACAGGCATGGAGTATGCATGCAATAAGCTGCCAGAAGAAGTGGTAGAGTGGGGACGAGTACAACATCTGGACAGGTACATAGATAGCAAAGGTTATAAGGATTTGGGCTACATGCAGGCAAATAGGACCAGCTGTTTCTGTGTTGCACAAGTGGATGGGTCTGCTTGGGCAGCTAATAATGCAATGATATGAATTTAGAATTTTCCAATTTCAGTATTCTTCTCCCATATGTACTCACCTGCTGATTTGGTTTTCTTCTCCCTTTGTGAACCATTCCTTCCTCCTTTTCACCTGATTCCAACTCCCCATCAACTCCTCTCTATTTGGGCCCATCTATCACCTACCAGCTTCCAAACCACCCCTCCCTCATGCTTCTAAACACTGGCAATCTTTCCTCTTCTCCTCGGTAGTTCATGCAGGATCTCAATCCGAAATGACACCTTATACCTCTTCCCTCCACAGATGCTGCTTGACCCATTGAGTTCTTCCAGCTTTCCTCAAGAAATAGTCCATCTCATTTATTCTGCTTGTATTAATTAAAATGGAGTATAACCATGGTATCTGATTCTTCTGTAAAACCAATGGTTCAATATCTGGCTCATGTTGATCTGATCACTCATGACCGTTAAATTCTACAGGGTTCCAAATGAACTTTTCATTCAAATTCAGCTGATTCACTGGAAAACTATAAAAAAGAAATGAAGCATAGAGGAAAAGTTCATTAGGATAATAATAAGGGTAACACATAGTTGTCTGACAGCACAACAATCTCAAGGGACCAGAATGAAAGTTCTACTATAATTTATAATATTAAAATGTATTTCGTTCTTTCAAACTGTTTTTTTGGTGTCTTCATTTTTTTTTAACAATTTAACTTTTTAATTACAATTATTTTTAATAGTATTTGATTGTTATGAACATTTGTGACTGTTAGCAAACACTTTCAGATACCCAAAATGTTCTGGGGCACATACTCCAGGGTTTTCAGTTCAACCCACTGTCAAATCCCTATTGTGTCTCACTGATTAGGGCCCAAGATAGTGTTATTTATTTCTCAAAATGATAATTTATTATACCTTATTCATAACACATAATTGTGCAATACAGCATGTTCATCTGTCGTCAGAATTTATAGTCATGAACCAGCAATGAAATCTGGTGTTTTGCGGCGGTGTCATAGTGTAAACATTCAAATAAACCACTTCTACAATAATAAATTTTTAAAAAAACAAACTAGTGCACAAAAAGTAAGGCAGTGCCTTTGGTTCATTGATTATTCAGCGGGGAAGAAGCCGTCCTTGTGCTGCTGAGTGCTGTCTTTAAGCTCCTGTACCTCTTTCCTGATGGGAGCAGAGTGAAGAGGGTGTGACCTGGGTGGTGGGTAGGGGGGGTCCTTTGAGGATAGAGGCTGCCTTTTTTAAGACTCTGCCTCATGTTGATGTGCTCGATGAAGTGGTCTGGTGACTGTGATGTCGTAGGCCGAGTTAACAACCCTCTGGAATATTTTCTTGTTCTGAATCAAGGGTATTTGGTGACATTCGGAATCTCTTCAAGCACTTCACAAAGTAATTCACTGCAGCAAATATATCACTACAATTTTTACAATATTTACATTCTCTCAATGTAGGATCAATTTTTCATTCCCAAACATTTTCTCAAGTTGCACTCCTGAACCCTGCAATGTGCCTGTCAGCAGCATTTGGTTGCCGACTGTCCATTGCCCTGTAAGGTCAAGTTTTGGGAAGCCCATGATGTATCTCTCACAGAGCAGATGATTTTTCAGTGACAGTCAATATCAGCTGCTTTCAGGTGCATTCTCCGCCAAGAATATGCCTGCAGAAGCGGATTCAGACCTGTGGAATGGTTGTTCAGGTGGCAGTGCTAAAAGCGCAGCGCTGGCCACCTGAAAGGGATAGCTGCACAGGAGGTGCCTCAGAGCACACTCTGGCTCCTGTCCCTTCAGGCTGTCAGGGTTGGGGCAGCCGGTATGGGACATCAAGGCTGGGGCAGCCAGCGACATCCGGCGCCGGCCGTCCCAGCACTGACGATCTGCGCTGGCTGCCACTGCCCTGACGTCCCGCACTGGGGGCTGGGACAACGAGGAGGGGGCTGTCAGGTGCTCACCAGCTGATTTTCATCCTCTTAGCAGTCGCTTTCAGGCAGCTGCATTCAGGTGCCTAGGGGGACTTCAGTGCTCCGGCGATTATCCCTCTTGGAGGAGGGTTGGAAAGTGCACCTCGGAGACACCACCTGCTCTTTCAGGTGGCCTCCCGACAGCCGCATAGGGATAGAAATATGTGGCTTTATATCGGGGTATTCTGGCCACCTGTAAGTGCCTATTGTTTCATTTTCATCGCTGGGATAGTGGAGATAATGCCTCTCCACAGCAAATCATCATTTTACAGGAGGAATGTGGAAGCCATGGAGAGGGTGTAAAGGAAATTTACCATGATGTTGCCTGGTTTGGAAAATATGTCTAATGAGCAAAGGTTAGCTGAGCTAGAACTTTTCTCTTTGGTGCAAAGAAGGATGAGAGGTGATTTAATAGATGTCTACAAGATTCTGAGAGGGGGACAGCCAGTGCTTTTCTCTCAGAGCAGTAGCAAACATCAGAAGACCTCTGTACAATGTGAAGGGAGGAAGGTTTAGGGGAGACACCAGGGATAGCCTTTTGACACAGGCAGTTGTGGGTTCTAGGAATGCATTGCCCGGGGTGGTGGTGGAGACTGGAACAATAGGGACATTTAAGAGACTCTTAGACAGGTGCATGTATGAAAGAAAAATTGAGAGCTTTGAGTAAAAATACAATGTTGGAGAAACTCAGCTGGTCAAACAGAATACTTTATGTAGCAAATGTAAAGATACATAACCAACGTTTCAGGCTTGAGCCCTTCAGCTAGGTAGGGAAAAATGTAGGCAAGTGCCCAAGCAGAATGGTGGGAAGATGGGCAGGGAGAGAAGCACTGTCCCAAAGGCAGGAGGCAATATGTAGATGAGGGAGGGAGGGAGGGCACAACAGCATGCAGGGGGAGGAGGGAAATCTCAGTGAATGGAGAGAGAAGGGGGGGGCGAAGAGCTAAAGGAAAGAAGACAAAGGGAAAGAGAGCAGACAGTAGGCTAGCAGAAAGGAGATCAATTGATTTAATGCCATCCAGTTGGGGAGTGCCCAGATGGAAAATCTAATTTTGTTCCTGAAATTTACAGGTGGTCTTGGTGGGATAAGGAGGGGTTTTTTTAAAGGTATGTATAGATTGGCACAACATCATGGGCCAAAGGGCCTGTACTCTGATGTATTGATTTATGATCCTCAACAAAGACCACTGCATTCATTTGCAGACCCCCTTAGAAAGGGTCTGATGATGCTCTCATTCACATCACAGCCATTTGGCAATCAGATTCTGTATCAATGAGCACAGGACGGTGAAAAGGATTCTATAGAAGCCAAAATACTTGAAGCAGATTTGTTTGGATGATCTTATATTTTTGGAGAGTAGAACCAGGATAGTTTGGGAATAATTAGGTCTTAGGATTCCCAGGTAACTATGGGAGCTTCAGCAGCAGATGTTCTGAGACAGGATCACGGTAGACCGAAGTTGTGGAGGTGAAGTAATCCTCACGTTAGCACAGATCTGCAATTCAATAAGGAGAGTGGATAAGGTGCAATCAGCTCGCACTGGAATTGCTTGAAGGTAAAAGTTTATGAAGCAGCCTTTCATTCAGAATCTCAATGAAAGCTTTCTGTAAATCCATTCCATGGAGCATTCCATGGTGTTTGAGGATAAACTGGCGCTTCAAGCAATGCAGACAAGCAAACTAATATTTTTTTCGTTAGCTGAAAGGATACAACCATGAAGAAATGTTGGCAGGATATGGTCCTACCCTCTAGCGATGACCTAAAAGTCCAAAAGATAATGAAACACATTAGCAGTGTAGTTACGGGAAATATCTTTCCATTTGTGGAGATACTGAGCATTGAGGATGTGGAAGTCACTGCCACTGGAGAGAGCGAAACAAATGATATGTTGTGTCTAAAGAGGAGGTGGAACAATTAAGAGGTGGGGAAAAAAAGGATATCTGTAGAAGGTGAGAGGAAGTGAATAAAGTTATGGCAACTCGTCTTGGCCTGCATGCCCGATTCCTGTACTGTAAGTTGAATGCACAAAATCAGGATTTAAATCAGTAGGAAGGCCCAGGTTTTCTCCAGGTGCTGTGCTTAATTTGAGGGTGTCCTTAGAATGTGGGAATATAAGAAATAAGAGCAAGAATATGACATCAAGCAATGATGACAGGTTCATTTCCACTTTCTTGCCTTATCCCTTAATTCCCCTACTATGTCAAAAATCCATACAATCTTGATTTAAATATATTTACTAAGGTCACCTTCACTGCTTCCATGGGCAGAGAATTCCATAGATTTACCACCCTTTGGGGAAAAGCAATACATCCTCATCTCTGTCCTAAATCTACTACCCTGAATCTTGAGGCCATGTCCCCAAGTTCTAGTCTCTCCCACCTATGGGAACAACTTACCTACCTCTATTTTATCTGTGCCTTTCATAATTTTATACATTTATGTAAGATCCCCTCTCATGCTAAATTCCAGCGAGTGCAGTCCCAGACGACTCAAACTCTCTTCATAGGCGAGGCCACTTCAGCACAGTATCACTCATCTCTGGAATCAACATGGTGAACCTCCTCTTTACCACCTCCAAAGCCAGTGCATCCTTCCTCAAGTAAGGAGATCAGAACTGTACTCGGTACTCCAGATGCGGCCTCATGAGTGCTTTGTACAGTTGGAGCATAACCTCCCTGTTCCTAAATTCAGTCCCTCTAACAATGAAGACCATCATGCCTTTGCAAAGGGAGTACAGAGGATGAAACACCTGTCCTTTATCCTCTTGCCTTTTTTCATAACATATTCCCATGTAATCACAGACAATGCAGCAACTACATTTTTAATCCCTTTCTCTGTTGCTCCCTGCAGAAAGACTATCAGTTTAATTTCCCATTTCTCATTATTATCTCATTAGCAAGTGCACAGCTGGTATGGTGGATTCTGCATATGTTTTTTGTAGCACTGCTGGCCAGTTACAGATCGTTCCCTTGGCATTGTGCACGTGTAACTAATGTTACACCTGAATGTAAACATTGCAAATTCTTGCAGCAACAAGAGCTGAACCACAATCTGGAACCGATTCAGTTTGAAGAGATTTCACCAAATACAGAAGAGAAGCCCACGACAATGCTCGTGCTTTTGCTTCCCATCAATCTGTATCCCAGAAATTCAAAACAATTTACGATGCCAGTTGTCACATTGATGCCCATATCCATCCGATGGTAAATGCTACAAGGAACAAAAGTGTGCCATCCTTCTGAACCCTGAGCAACCACAGGTCAGCTCCAAGTAACATGAGATGGGAATATGAGGGACTCCGGGACACGAGCTTTCCATTTCCAGTCGAGGATTGAGCAGGTGGTTAGAAGTCATATCATGTCAGCCTACATCTGAACCTAGGATTTTAGCCTGCCAAATGGAAGAAATTGATCCCCACCACCTTCCCCTTGAATAGAAACCTTATTTTAGGCCTGGGGCTTTCTTTCTTGAATTCTTGCCCGTTGTTGTGGCAAGCCCTGGAATATCCATGCCATCCTCCCTGGTACTCCATTAGACTGACAGAGTGAAGGATATGTTCATAGGTATGTTAGCAGGGTGCCTTGGAGAAGGATTCAGGGGCTTGGATCCGAGATCCAAAGACAACAGGCAACTGGAGAATTTAAATTCCAGTAATGAAATCCATTGGAGTGAATTGCTTTCTCTTCCTTTTCTTCTGAGGAACTTCTTCTCAGCTTCCTCTGGGCTGAGGATGCTTTATTGGTGACAGTATGGAAAAGAGTATTGGATTGCTAGTTAAACTTTCAGTCTTTCAGATATTTTAGCTAGTCTGAATGCAGATCTACAATACATCCTGAGTTCAGGGTGACTAATAATGGGCAGTGTCAGTGAAGTCCATATTCTGTGAGCTAGTAATTATTAAGATTTAGCCTGGAAAAACTCAGCACACTAATGACAATGGCCATTTTCCCCGCGATACTGATTGGAGATGGCAGGTGAGGGGGGGGTGCGGGGACTGGGGTTCTACAGAAGCTGAGAGGGGAGTGAGAAAAATCTAAGAATAAGGGACAAAACTGAGGGACTAAAAGAATCTGCACATCTGTCACATTGGAGAAGTTGTGCACTTTCTAAATGTTTGATATACCACAGATATCTTTTGTTCATGACCCCACTGCATCATTTGGAGGAATCACATTCTGCTTGTGATTGACTGTGGATTGACAGGCTGGGACAGCATGTACCCAAGTTCGATACTTCTCAGGAGAGAGGAAGTGCCTGGAGGTGCAGAGACCATGTGACCAACAAGTTGTATGTTCAAGGCCCATTTTTAAGGAGACAGGAGCAAGGAGCTCTTGGAAGTGATACTGTGCTGAAGTGGCCTCGTGTGGTAATAGACAATCTGTCTGATTTCTCTGTGTTATAGGGGAATGAAAATACCACTCCATGATCAAAAGGGAAGGTCACTCTGAACGGCTGACCCACAAAAGAGTTCTGAAAGCAGAGGAATTTGGATTGTGACCATTGTGAATGTCACTTGTAGCAAATGGTCCACAAAAGCAGAAGGAATAACTGCATTTCAGCTGACCTATGAAAGGGTCTTAGAAGCTCTGTGGGAATAATCATTCGCCTCATGTTTCCTACACAGAGAGGGGGAGTTTTGATTGCCACTGGTCTGAAAAAGACATTTCGTTGGAAGCACCTCGACAAGGATTTTGTGATTTTATAAAGAGTTTGTCACCCCGGTCTCACCCACCTACTTTGTGAACTTCTTTGCATCAATTTAAGATTCTTCGTATCAATACTGGATTTCTGAGACTGGATTTTGAACTTCCTTTTGAGAATTGGGCCCGAACTTTAATGGTTTGGGATATTTTCACACACACACACACACACACACACACACACACACACACACACACACACACACACACACACACACACACACACACACACACACACACACACACACACATAGTTGCGCATAGTTGGGGTAAAGTTTTGATAAGTTAGATAAGGTACTTAATAATAAAAAAATATTATTTTAAATATTACACCAGGTTCATTTCTATTGCTGCTGTCTGAGTACGTTAACAATCTATATTGAAGTAAACAACACTGTTGAAGTAAATCATGGCTTCAGGCGCTTATCATTACAGAGTTATCACCCATGCCTTCCTCTGACCACCATCTGCACTCCCTGGCAGTCTGTGCAGGTAGCAGACACAGGATTCCAACAGCTCAGTTGGAGAATAATTTTCTTTGCCTCTGCAGTCAGCTCTTCCTAGCTGCAATCAGTGATGTGCTTGGTGGCTGACACCGACATTAGTTGCAAAATATCATGACGGTTGTCAAGTGGCTGAAAGTCTTTGCCTCCATTTTGCACTGGGGAAAGCAGGCTGTCAGTATTCCAAATGTATCCTCGAGTATTTATTGTACCTCTCACGTTGTTTCCCCTGGGCCACAAGCAGCAGTTGGAGAGATAAAGCACACTTTGCTGACATTTGAGTTTCAAATGTTTCTTTATTCCGAATGTGCCTGCTTCCAGCCCAATCGCTCCCACAGCTCCTAAATCACTGTGCAGTGAAGATCTGCAGGAACAAGACCCCACTGTGATATTATGCAGATGTTGCTCTACACAGCACCAGCCCAAAGCAGCAGCGATTTTCATTCAGGCACTGGGCAGGTCCCCAAGTCCCAGAAGTTATGTAGTTTGTGGGATCCATTGGGGGCTGATATATTTAAAGGGAAACCAGATAAGTACATGAGGGAGAAAGGACAAAATGAATATGTTGATGTGCAGGGGTGGATTTCGGCCATTGTAGCAGCACAGCCCCGTGGACTGGACAACCAGTTTCTACACTCTGAATTGTATGTAATTTATTTGATTTGACTGTGATGATTCTAACCCCCCCCCCCCCCCACCTGAAAGGCTATAATTTGTTCATGGCCTGTTGCAGCATTTGGAAGAATAACATTCCGCTCATGAAACTTTCCATTGGGGTTCTTTTATGCGTTTATATAGAACTCCACCTAAACAGCAAGGTTTCTCATATTTGCATTTCAGGTCCAGAGCAGGAATAAAAAGGGAGGACAGAAGGATGGAAGGCCCAAGAGAAGATGACGATCTTACACAAGCTTTGGAGAAAAAAAAGAGAAGTTGGAAGCTGCACATTCCAGAGGTAGGGAAAAGAAACAGGGTGAAGTTGAAAGTTAGATGAGTGTGAAATGATGTGTGGCTCAACATAACTGGAACAATATTCCAAGGTCAGAAGGTCAGCATCAGAATGCTGCATCAGCTCTCTGGTGCACTCGAAGCAGGAGAGTTAGGGAAAGAAGAAAGTTGGGCTTTACACTGCAACAGACCTTGAAATTTAATGTCTGGTGGTTGGGTGGAAGCATTCTTAAAAGACCCAGCCCCGATGGTGGGACATCAAGCCTTGCACTTAAATGGGAGAAGTGAGAGGAGAATATAAATGTTTTTCAAAAGTAATGGAATAATCAAACTTGCAGTTTGTTAATCCAAAAATATTATTTACAACTCTAAACTACAATTTCTTTCTGCATATTAATGCCTCAGAAGCTTCTTCTGTTGTTTGGATTTTACCCATTATAGTATCAGCTTTTTGTGGTTCCACATTCCCAATAGCTTTCTCCTCCTTTTACTTTTTATCCTGTGTAAAAACCTTTTGAAATAGGAGGGTTTGTTTTATTTCTTGTAATTTGTGCTCAACCTTCCCTTTTTTGCACTTCAGCCATTTGTTTAGCTGGTGATGATTTATTTCTCTCTTTATTTAACAATTTTATTATGCTTTTGTAAATCTCTTTTTGCTTGAGACTGACTCCGACCTAGTTACATTCCACACACAGAGCTTTTGTTTGTTAAGAATATGTATAAAATATCCCTTTCTTTGCAATTTGCATCAAACAGTTCCACAGAGTTTACCATCATCATTTCAATTACCATATTTTTGAAATTAGACATGCATTTGTTGTCACTCTTTTCCCTCTTGAACCTAATATTAAATTTTAATCCTCTTGTCACATTTATAGAGTATTTGCTTATACTGAATTGACAGTGGTTTATTCAACACTAAGAGGACATCGCAGGCACGATACTAGAAACACACAAGGAACTGCAGCCAAAAAAAAGGAAGTCGGAGGGACTGAGCAGGTCGGGCAGCTTCCATGGAGAGAAATGGTCAGGATTGTCGTGAGACATTATCAAGACTGACCTGAAGTGTTGACAGTCCATTTCTCTCCATGTGTGTTGCCTGACTTGCAAAGATCCTTCAACTTCACTTTCTTTGCACCGGGACGATCCTGTTCCTTCCTTCCAGGAAGACTTTCCATCAGCTAGAGTAATCATTAAAGTGGAATATTGATAGAATTTCCTGCTCTCATTATATTACCACTTCCAGTATGTTGAGTCAACCACTGCAACTATTGACTGCTTGTCATCCATTGATCTCACTCGTGACCTTGAATAGTAATCTGTTGGGAGAGAGAAGCGGAGGGAGAGAGAAGGGGAGGGAGAGAGAAGGGGAGGGAGAGAGCTTTAATTGAATTTACATTCATGACCACAGGGTTTACCACATCACTTTATAGTCAACAGAGTATAATTGAATTATGTTCAGAGGCATTACTTAATATTTTTCCCAGTGAGCTTTCACAGCTTGCATATTTGATTATCAAACTGTTCCAAGAGTCGATACTTCTAAAGATGTATTTAATGGTCCAAAAAAATAACAGCCAGATAATCCCATGTCTAATTCTCTGGAGTCACAAGAGATGCAGAGATCTGGAGCAAAAAAGCGAGCTGATGGAAGAACTCAGTAGGTCGGACAGCATTGATGGGCAAAGGAACGGTCAGGCTCGGAGCGAGACCTAGCATCAGGGTTGATGGTGCAAAGGCGAAATAGCCAGCGTAAAGAGATGAGGCAGGAGTTGATGGGTAAGCGAGGAGGGATTGATGGACGGATAGATCCTGATGATGGAAGAAGGATGGCGATAGCAACAGAGGCTGGGATGTAATACCTGGAGGCCAGATTGATTATTATTAGAAACTGAGCAAAAGGAAGATGATGGGTGGAAACAGTTTGGTGAAAGTGGTGGCCAGATGGGAATAGTAGGCAGAGAGGAAGGGGATACAGTAAAATGAGTGTGTGGGTCATAGGCAGATGTAACCAGTTGGGTGAAGAGGACAGAAACCTTCCCTGAGCCGCTTCCAATTATTTAAATTTTAAAAAACACTGCATGGGTATGCTTTGTAGATATGGTATATTTTCTATATTAGCAACAACACAGTCACTTTGTTTGATAGTGAGGTTAACATTTTCTTATTCCTCTTTATGTATTTGTCTGAATATGTTTCGGAACGGCTACCACACAATATGTAAATCTTTTATTTGGCTGTGAATGGTTTGCACTATGACGATAATGTGAAATAAACAAGAAGTCTGCAGACCCTGTCATCTAGTGCAGAACACAAAAGTGCTGGAGAAACTCAGCAGATCATGATATTGAAATGTTTTGCTTTGACGCAGGCTTCAGAAGGCAAAGAGCCAGTAAGCAGAGAACTTAAGGAGTTGCTTTGAAAAGGAAGTAAAGAGCACAGAGCCTCATCCAGACTCGATTCCACTATTTTTCCCTTTGCTACATAAAGGACATGGTTTGACCTGCTGAGCTGAGCTTCTCCAGCATTTTGTGTTTTTACTTCAACCACAGCGTCTACAGATTTTCGTAGTTTATTTTAAACATTCTTGCCTTTCTGTTTTGATCACTGCTTGAAGGTTTTCTTCTTGAATGCAATACTATGTTGGATTGCACAGGATCTGCACATTCGGTTTCTGTTGGTTCCAGTATAAAATCATTTTGAATTGCTAAGATATCTGGAGGAAGAATAAAGAAAATCCAGTTGATGTAAGCACACTTACAGGAATTCATTCTTGAGTGGAATTTTTCTCATTCACTTATCCTGTTCAAAAATGGGACATGGGAACGTAGGAGATGAGGTAGTAGGCAGTTTCCATGAACAGCCATGAATGGGAATCTGGTGAAAACTCCGTTCCAGCCCTGGCCAACATTCCAATACATTCCATCACAGACAAAACTCTCCCCACCATCGAGAGCCTAAGTGGAACAATGCTGCCTGAGAGCAGCAGCAATCATCAAGGATCTGCACCACATGCCCTGTTCTCGCTGCTGAGCATTAGGAAAGAGATAAGGGTGCCACAGGACTTACACCTCCAGGTTCAGGAAGAGTTGCCACCCCTCCACCATCAGACTCCTGAACAACAGTCATTCAGAGGTTCGTTTAAGGACTCTTACTTTGCTCATTATCTATTAATGAATATTTATTTTTCAGAATTTGTATGTTTGTTTACATTTCTTTGGTCTATATTTCTTCTTGAGTACAGTTTAAAGTTCCCAGTAATTAGAAATTCTGCATGGCCCGCTGCCATGTATGTACTCTGATAATAAATTTGAACTTTGAACTTGTTTCTCTTTAGAGTTCACTGACATCTCCTGTGAAGAATTGTTAGTTATTTGTGTCAATCTGGTCCACTGAAGGCTCACTCGGTTAGATTACTGGATTAAACTGCATTTAACTTTGTTAGTTTCCTCTCTACCATTGATAATCCTTTCAAAGATTGCTACTTGGACTCATCCTTGAATAGTTGGCATTTAGAAAGTTCCTGCATTGCCACTGCTGGCTCTAGACCAGCATTCCTCTCGGGTTTGGAAGAATCAAGCTGCTGGTGTAGCATATGATTTAAAGCTGGCTAAAGTCTTTCATCATTTCTTTATTTTTCACTGAACTGATTGACTTTACGTGAGTTTTACTTGAATCAGACAATTTGGTTGCGATGTGATTAAGAAAGGAATTGCCATGAAATATTCAAGTGGATCCATGATTTACATTACAAATCTCTTTACTAACAATGAGCAATATGTGTGTATATCTTTTTCTTTAATCAATCATGTTCTAACAGTACAATTACACAAAAGATGCAATCTTAGTCATGACAGGAACATTTCAGCTAAGAAATACAAATCAATGAAGATTTTAGGCTTTGGTCCACATTACATATCAATGAATCAAAAGCTCTGATCTGAGCATTGAAAGACCGTGCTCCGATAGGAGTTACGCTACCTCATAATTTAAATAAAGAAATTTGTGTTGAAACCTTTTTGTCACTGCATTGTCTTATTGACGATGGATTGTTGGACATTCTCAAGATTTAGTGCAAACAAAAGTGAAGTTAGAATTCCACTTCCATTCTGAAACATAATGTTCCAACATGTTCATGTTCCATCATGAAATATTTTCATGGTTTCAGGTGGCCAAAAGTTCCTGAAGTGGTCTTTGGAATTTAACCAATAAATAAATGGTCATTTCTTTCAGACATTATTTTATCTTCTGGCATTTTAACTCTCCAATATATCTGCATTTATCTTATAGAATATTTCTCTTGCATATGGCCTGATGTTTAAATTCAGAGACCTGATTTATAGACCTGTCAAGTGATGTAGTCGTTCTCATACAATCAGACGTTACCTAGACTCTTTCATCACAATTGTACATTGTCTCATCTACAGGACAGATGTGCCAAGGTGGTGGCATAGTGTTTTATGGGTGAAAGGAATAAGTCCTGGATATCTTCAATATTGAATCCAGATTCCATGAACTTCCACATCATCCATGTCAAACGTGAACAAAGAAACTCCCTCCTGATTATTTTCAAGAGGAGCAGTAGAGCAGACCTGAAGGGCAAAAGCTCTTCCTGCTCCTATTTTCCAGAGTGAGACCAACAAGGGATTGAAATGCAAAAATGGGAATCTTATAATGGAAGCATTGTATTAACAGGAGTCATAGTTGAGCATAGAAATTATTCGTTAAAATTGAACAAATATAAATATTAAAGGTAAAACAAAACTCAAGAAGAGTCGACTTTCTAAATGCCAACTATTCAAGGATGAGTCCAAGTAGCAATCTTTGGAAGGATTATCAATCGTAGAGAGGAAACTAACAAAGTTAAATGCAGTTTAATCCAGTAATCTAACCGAGTGAGCCTTCAGTGGACCAGAATTACACAAATAACTAACAATTCTTCACAGGAGATGTCAGTGAACTCCAAAGAGAAACAAGTTCAAAGTTCAATGAAATGGAACATCAGCAGACATGCCACAAATATAGTTTGTCTATTTCACATACCTTCACAAGTCAAATATCACCTCTTGCATGTCTAGTATATATAGTTACATAAATGACATTGGCTTGTTTCATCTGGACCTTTTGTGACAAGACATCTGGGACAGTAGATCATAATAACTACACACACACATATATATATATATATACACACACATATATAATATATTTATACACTCACACACAAAATATATATGTCTGATATATATTAATACAAATATATATTAATATATAAGCCGTTGAAATGTTATCATTGAAATACAATTCCATTTTTATCTGTGGTCTTCTGCCGATAGACCGAATATAAACTAAAGAAACACCAGTTCATTTTCTATCTGCATTTAATGCAACTTTCCAGACTCAGTTTTGAAATCTACACTTTCAAGATTCAAAATTCTTTTATTGTCATGTAATAGAACAGAAAATTGATATTACACGAATTCTTTTTTAGTCCACTCTATAGTGAGGCAAACAAAGATTCGCCATCAGCAGAAATTGCCTGGTACCCCTTACAGTCAGAGGAAGAGAAGCAAAAGAGAGCCCCCCCAGAGTCGCCGCATGTCCATGGATTCGCCTCCAGCGCTCCCACAGCTGCACAGCCTTCAGTCCAAACCATCGGCAACCCAAGCTCCAGATCCAAATCTCTGACATAATCAGGAAGCCCTCAGCGCGCTCGCCACCCTCTTGTATCTCAGTTCTGCTCGACTCCAGCAGTCCACAGTCTTCAACTACCTGTACTCAGAACTGGCCAGACTGTCTGTTAAATTGCTCAGATTTGCTCTTTAACAGCCGGACCTGCTGGGTATGTGCGACAGATTTTTGTATTTCTCAGCTTTTATTTATTCTCACTCTTTTAAATTCTCTCTAACTTCCCCCATTAACCCATCAAACTGATGACCTTATTTATAGCTCATCTCCATAACAATCCTGGTCTCACCCTATCAGAGATATTCCTTTGCCCTATCAGTCCCTCATGCTCTCTGCACCTTAACACCACATTCTCAACTCTCTTTCTCAGCTCTAATGTATGATTTTTGATTTGAAATAAAACACAGAAGTCTGCAGAGACCTTGGTTGAAGTAAAAGCACAATGCTGGAGAAACTCAGCAGATCAGTGTACTTTATATAGCAACAATAAAGATACATGAACAATGTTTGAGCCCTTCATCAAGGTAACTTAAGGTAATTCTCAACGTGCCAGGCAACATCTGTGGTCTCTTACCACAGATACTGCCTGACATATTGAAAATCTCCAGCATTTCTAGACATTGGACCTGAGACATCATGTTAACAATGTGCAATGCCAGGAAGTGAGTAAACTCAATGCAAACTCATGATACAACCTGTTGTAAATCAATATCATTATAGAATGTTGGCACACAATGGCATTGTTCCTTTTATCATAAGTCAACAGAACACTAAGTCAACATTTTTAATAGCTTGAATTGGAGTGGGTGTAATTGTTACAATATGTACAGTTAAAGGACAATAGGCCAATTGGACCTTTCAAATCTGATTAAGAGTAGAGTGTGAAGGTGAGTTCGTGGAATTGAATGGTTATCAGCAAGATAAATTGAATGTGCTTGAAGGGCTGAATAACCTCATCCTGTTCCTTTGTCCCTGACGTCAGCAATTTTCCCATCAGAATTTTAACTAAGGGTCTGGTTGGTAGCTTAATGAGGGAAGGCAAAGTAGAGAACACAAAGGAACATGCAAAAACTGTGAAATGCAGGGCTGTAGGAAATATCCACCAAATATTAGCAGATGGAAATAAAAAATCCAAGTTAGGTTCGCAGATGGTGAACCTTCAGCAGAACTTGCTAATTGGAAAACAAGCAGAGGTAGAGTTGTGTGAAATCTCGAACAGTTAAATGCTTCACCATCAGCTACAGTGTCTTCAACTAACAAGATCATAACCCACTAAAATCTCTTCAGTTTTTCTTTTTTCCTTTAATGCGACCCAAAAACTTGCCTCGCTGCCATATTTTGCTCATTTGTCCATACACCCGTGAGACCATAAAGTGGAGATACAGAATAGCTGATTTCAGTATTGATCACCAGCCTCTTGCCAAGGCCTCACCCTGTCAAAGATTTTTCCTTTGTCCTATCTGTCTGTCTTTCACCCTCACAACTTAGTTTCTCTCTCTTTGTCAGTTCGGGCAGTCCTTGACCTGTCGTATTAACTCTGCTGTTTCCCTAAATGCTGCTTGGCTTGCTGGAGCGTTTCCACGTTTTTCCTTCAGATTTGCTTCAGACAGCATGGTTAGTGCAACAGCGCCAGCGACTGGAGTTTGAATTCAGGAGCTGTCTGTCAGGAGCTTTTTTACGTTCTCTCCGTGTCTGCATGGGTTCCCTCCAGGTGCTCTGTTCAGAAACGTACGGGGGTTGTAGGTCAATTGGGTGTAATTGGGCGGCAAGTTCTTGTGGGCTGAAAGGGCCTGTTACCATGCAGTATGTCTAAATTTAAATTTTAAAATATCCAGCATCTATAGTTTGTGTACTTTACATCAATTGTGTTGAGGCAGTGTTGAAATGGCCTCAGAAACTGTAACACCTGAGGCAATTAATCCTGGATAAGATGAACGTTCACAGTGTGAAAAATAAAAAAAATCTTTAAAAAAGATAAGATGATCTATCCTTGCCATTTCATCCACTTAACCCCAAAAGGACGAGAGCACATGTTTCCCTGCTTCAATGGCCATCATGCAGGAGGAGGATTCCAGTCCTGTTAGAGGATACCTTCCAGTCTGCCCAGCTCACTCCGGTATGGTGTAGTACCCACTTGTTTCAAACAGGCATCAATCATATCGGAGCCCAAGAAGCACGCAGTAATCTGCCTTAATGACTATCGACCAGTGGCACTTACACCAAAAGTGATGAAGTGATTTGAAAGCATATCAGCTCCTATCTGAGCGGTGACACGGATACATTCCAGAGTGCCTATCGTAGCAACAGGTCTATGGCAGATGCCATCTCACTGACTCTACACAACCCTGGATCATCTGGACAGCAAAGATGCATCAATCAGGATGCTCTTGATCGACTACATTTTGTCATTTAACACTAACATCCCCTCAAAACTGATCAGCAAACTCCGAGATCTGGGTCTCAACACCCCGATGTGTAATTGGATCCTGAATTTCCTCACCTCCAGACCACCTTCAATCAGGGTTTACACATTGGATTGTAACATGAGTTTAACCTGCCAATTTGGCTAATTGGTGCTTAGAAATTTTTTAAAACTGCATGGGTAGGCAAACCATCTCAGAGGTGGATTGTCTACGCGTGTACATGTACCGGTAGCTGCTGCTAGTCAATTTGTGAGCAATCGATGGCTGCCCAGGTAGAAAACGACATCAGCGCTTGCACGCATGGAACGTTTTCCTTACCCATAATCCCCCACACCACTGGAATGCCAGAGCGGTTCCAGCAGCATGGAGGATTATGGGTAAGAAGGATGGCCACTTCTCCTGCCCCAACCCTGCTCCCCACCAGCCTGACATCTTCTCTCTTTGCCCTGACAGTGTTCTCCTCCGGCCCCAACTCTGCGTTTCTCCCCTGCCCCCACAGCGTTCCGTCTCTGCTATCACCCCAGTCCCAAAAGCATGCCCCCTCCCCCGCCCCGATTCCATGCTCAGCCTGGCCGCTTATCTTTTGGAGGCAAACACAGGGAACAGGGAATTGTTTGTGGGGCCTCCGGTGACTCACCATGTCAATGAAAGGGCAGGAGCTCCTTTAAATTGCTCGGTTCCTGTTCATCCAGGCAATTTAGGGTCCAGTGTTTAAGGGGCTGCAGGGACCTGATACACTGTAGGATATATGGGTCCTCGGCAGCCCCAGTTTGTAAATGCCTCGTGAGGATTGGTAAGAACATCTCCTCCACAATCTCCATCAGTATTGGATCATCACGTGACTGCATCCTTACCCCCTCCCCCCCACCACCCCCCCCCCCCCTGCTCTACTCACTTTACACCTATGACAATAACACCATCTGCAAATTTGCCGACGATACTACGCTAGTGGGTTGCGTAAAGAAAGGTGATGAGTCAACAGACAGGAGGGAGACTGAAAATTTGGCTGAATGGTGAACCAACAACAAAAGGCAAAACTCTTCTGGCCTCTATCAAGAATATCTACAGGGAAACGCTGCCACGAAGGGCAGCAGCAATCATCAAGGATTCACACCACACAGTGCATGCTCTGTCCTCTCCTCTACCATCAGGAAAGAGGTGTAGGTGCCACAAGACTCGCCCCATCAGGTTTAGGAACAGCAGCTACCCTTCCACCATTTCAGGACTCTTACTTGTGTCTGTATTGCACAGTTTGTTTACATTCATTATCTGTTTACAGTTCTTTATTTGTTTACAATAGGTGGTAATTCTACCTTGCCTACAGGAAAAAGAATCTCAGGGTTGTATGTGATGTCATGTATGACACAAAATCTGAATCTGAACAAGCAAGGGTGGACCCCAATACTTGCACCTTGTAGACTGTTTTCTTTCGCCAGTGCCTCTCCACCAATGTCCAGCTGAAGTAGATCACACACTCTTTCCTTTCAATCCAATGACAGCCGAAGAATTCTAAGCTTCTCTTCTGCCGGGCTGCCCATCCAGACCATCCAAATTTCCTTTGAGAAAATCAAGCTCATTGCATTCAGTTCATTACTCACTGAATTCCCAGCAACTAATTCTAACAATCCCCCGAAAAATGTCTCTCACTCACCCCGACCATTCACAACTTTGTGTCCTGGAGAGGTTTGGGACTGACTTATCCTCGTCATCACTCGGGGCATTTTCACTATGTCATACCTCCATTCATCTGCCCCTGAATTGCACTTCCATAGACTTCCCTGCCTTTTCCAGACTTCACTATCCCAATGCATCCTGGCTGCCCTCCGACATTCTACTGTGGATCCTGTGCCAACTGGAAACAAATCCCATTCACCCATCATCACTTTGTTCTCTGACCCACGTTGTCCCTCAATTAAACAATGCAAATGGTAGGATAAGGAAGGAGGATCAGTGTACCGATCCTGGAAGAAACAGGTTTCTTGTATGTCCAGAATAGTGCTCAGTGGAGTCGGGGCGGCCATGATGCCGACCCTGCCTAAAGTTAATATGCGGCCGCTATTACACTCCCTACTAGTTAAAATTCCCCGCTTGTTTATTTTGCCTTTTTTTTAACAGAGGTTCTGGAGTGGCTCTCCTGTGAGCTCTGGCAGCACTGCACCCCTGCCCAAAGCTATTAAACACCCTTCATACATTAACCCCATGCTTCCCAACTTGCTGTCATTATAGTACATCTGGCTGTGTTTTTGCTCCATTGGAGATGCCATACAGATAAAGGCACTTATGTGTGAATGACCCAGCCCTGATACTGCACTAATTCCTTGGATATGCTTATTTGTCAATGAGGAATAAAGAAAATGCGACTAATTTTAATGCATATTAATCTAAACATTTATATTGAACAGTTTAGCAATGCATTTAAAGTAAATCATAAAAATTTCCCTACACAAAATGTAGAGGAAACAATAAATATTTACACAGTGTCTTTATCACAACAGAGCATCCTAAATAGTTTACAAGGGTGATCACAGAGTGGGAAAAAAATGCAACTGAACCACATGTAAGAAGGCACTAAAAGCTTGGTTTGAGATGCAGATGTTTGAGGAGAAAATTATTACAAAAGTTCTGGAGGGTATTAAGATGTAATAATAAAGTGTTTATTGTGTTTTGGGCTTAGAAATGTGCCTAGTTTGAAGTTGGTCTGTTCCCATCATAGAGTTAATATTTCACCTCAATAACCAATGTTGTCAGCTATGTCTCTACGGCCACTGATTGTTTTATTGTTCTGCCAATGTTCACACAAAATATTAACCCTACTGTAAATATCCAGATTAATTGTTTGTCTGATAACATTTGCTTTGCTGCTTTCACACTTTTCAAGAAGAGACAGTTTCTGTTGAGCTCAGGTGTGTGCTGAGGTGGTGTGTTGCGCAGGGAGTCCCAGATTACAGATGGTAACAGGCAGCTGATTGTCCCAGGTGCCTCCTACCATTGTGCAGTCACCCACAACTGACCGTGTCTCCTTAATCTCTTTGTGGAGATTGAATTACATGTGCTACTGCTCCCATTGTGCAATCTGCATTTGGCACAACTCATTTTACATGTTCGTTGATTAGATTATTGAAGTTTGCCCAGGTGTGAGGAACTCTTCCTGAAATGAAATGGCTGGTTCCTGCTTGAATAGCAACTGCAAGGTCAGTGTGACATGTCACATGGTAACATTGAGGATTGGAGAAGCTGAATTAAATAAATGAGATTGTGCTTTTGTTGAGAGCTGGTTCTGTGGGATGTTACCTTTATGCATTTCTGCTTTATGAATTAACAATTTTTACAACTGGCTTTTCTTTGTGCCTCCCTGAAGATCATGACTTTCACTTGGGTATGGATAAACAAATGTTGCTATGTCATCCTTGATGACAAATACTGGGGGCCAGAGGCATCACAGAGAACTCAATCCCAAACTTCTTTACACATCTGCAGGTTCCATGTCGAAGGTTTACTGGCTCACAATCCAAACCAGAGGTCCATCATGAACTCAATCCAAGGATACCAGGGCCAATTTAGCAACCCTATGGTTACTCTAGTGGAGAACTATCTCATAATACCCTCTAGGTTAACTAGCTTTATTACATCTTAATACCCTCCAGAACCTTTGTAATAATTAATTTAAAAATCTGTAATATCAGCCCACAGACCAGGGGAGGCCAAACTTGCTTAACATAACAGCCACATACAATAGACTTCAGATGCCTGAGAGACGCAATCACGTGATCACTAGCCATGCCTACTAAAACCACCATTGTGAGCACCAGGCTGTACAATTCCTGTCTCAGCTGACACATTTCCATGAACCTTACGTTACATGTCAAAGAGCCACATGCGAGCCACGGTTTGGCCACCCCTGCTATAGACTCCATAATTATTCTTTTTTTAAATTTTTTATTTTTCACACTATGAACCGTATTGACCAAAATACACAAACATTTCCCTCTTGAATATACACAGTGTCATTTTCTCCCCTTTTCCCCCCTCGCTTCCCTCCCTCCTTCACCCCCCCCCTCCTCACCCACTCAACGTTCAACCTATATGATACATATTTCAACCCATGAAATAATGAAAATAAACAAGAAATTAGTGTCTTCTACTTTTACATACTGGGTCAGTTCATTTCGTCGTCTCCTCATTCTGTCATTTTAGGTGGTGGAGGTCCACGGTAGGACTTCTCTGTTGTGTTCCATGTACGGTTCCCAAATTTGTTCGAATACTGTGATGTTATTTCTTAAATTATATGTTATTTTTTCCAATGGAATACATTTATTAATTTCTATGTACCATTGCTGTATTCTCAGGCTATCTTCTAATTTCCAGGTTGACATAATACATTTTTTTGCTACCGCTAAGGCTATCATAATAAATCTTTTTTGTGCTCCATCCAAGTCGAGTCCAAGTTCTTTACTTCTTATATTACTTAGAAGAAAGATCTCTGGATTTTTTGGTATGTTGCTTTTTGTGATTTTATTTAATACCTGATTTAGATCTTCCCAAAACTTTTCCACTTTCTCTCATGCCCAAATTTCATGTACTGTTGTTCCCGTTTCCTTCTTACAGAGAAAACATCTGTCTGATACTGTTGGGTCCCATTTATTTAACTTTTGGGGCGTGGTGTATAGCCTGTGTAACCAATTATATTGTATCATGTGTAACCTCATGTTTATTGTATTTCTCATAGTTCTGGAGCATAGCTTTTCCCATGTTTCATTCTTTATCTTTATGTTTAGATCTTGTTCCCATATTTGTTTGGGTTTACAGCTTGTTTCCTCGTTCTCTTTCTCTTGCAGTTTGATGTACATGTTTGTTATAAATCTTTTAATTATCATTGTGTCTGTAATCACATATTCAAAATTGCTTCCTTCTGGTAACCTCAGCCTGCTTCCCAATTTGTCCTTCAAGTAGGTTTTCAGTTGGTGGTATGCAAACATTGTACCGTGAGTTATACCATATTTGTACTTCATTTGTTCAAAAGATAATAATTTATTTCTCGAAAAACAATTTTCTATTCTTTTGATCCCTTTTCTCTTCTATTCTCTAAAGGAAAGGTTATCTATTGTGAAAGGGACATAATTATTATTTTAATGCTTTCACCTCTTTAAGCCTCATCTCATGTATCTGGTGCGGGGAAAGTGGTTGGGAAGAAATGTAAGTTTCAAGATTCAGAGCCTGAATCGATTTGGAAGCAGGCAAGCCTCAACTATAAGTTTGCCCGTTAGTTTAAAATTCTGTTCCACAAAAGTACCTTTGTTGATAATTTTTCTGGAGTATTTCCAGTATCTTAAATAGTTCATGAGAAAGATAACAAGGAATTGTGCTGACAGAGAAATTGAAAATGGTAATTCAGTTGCCAGCCTCCTGCACCATTCAATGAGATCATGGTGAACTGCATCCTAACTCCATTTAACCTAGTTGACTCATTTTCCAGGAACACACCTAGATAATAGAACAAATTTCAAAAATTCCACTGAACCCTTTATGGGGGAGATATTTCCAGTATCTCTCAAACAGCATGACAGGAACGGAACGTATTCAATTATTTCATTGTACTTTGTGGACACTTGCTGTCTGCCGTTGACTGCTGTGTTTCTTGGATTACAGCATTCAAAAAGTATTTCTTTCTTTTTCACACTTTTTATTCAGTTTCAGATTAACAAACGCAAGAATGATACAAAGAGATGGGGATTGCATTAACAACAGGTTAACATACACAAGCACAGACATTGAGCAACACATGTAGACTGAGCCTCTCAACCTCTTTAAGGCCAAACATGAAAAGGAATCAGATTTTATTACAAAAATATCCCCCTAACTAAGAAACAAAACAAAAGCTGGGCTACCATGTTTCAGCAGTTAAAAAGTTATTTTGTAGTTAATTCCGCTCCTCTACACTCACAAAAAAACATTGAAAAGGATTGGGAAACGATCAACTTTAAGACAAATCGCATTTATTTCAATAAATTTTGCAGTGAACAGTAAAAAAACGAGACAGCGTTTCTCCGGACCGTGGAGCTGGTTATCGACATTGCCAAATTACCTCAGAAACCTTTTCTAAATAACGTATCATAAATAACAAATCACATGTTACATATGCTAGCCCTGTGTCCCCGGAGTTCAGAAGCCTCACGGCGTCCAGGGATAAAAAGCTGTTTCAAAATCTGGTCGTGAGGGCCCGAAAGCTTTGGTATCTCTTCCCGGATGGCAGGAGGGAGAACAGATTGCGGGAGGGGTGTGTGGAGTCCTTCATGCATGTTTATGACTTTCCGCAAACAACGGCCATTATAAATGTCCATCATGGAAGGGAGAGAGACACTCTTTACTATCCTCTGCAGGGACTTGCGTTCTGGGATGGTGCAGTTCCTGAAACAAGCAGTGCTCTCAATGCATCCCCTGTAGAATCTAGTGAGGGTGGAGGATGGAAGCTGAACTTCCCTCAACCTCCGCAGGAAGTAAAGGGGTTGTTGGGCCTTCTTACCAATGGATCCAGTGTTGGGGGACCAGGAGATTTCACGCCAAGAAATTTGGTGTTCTTGACCTCCTCGATGATGGAACCATCAATGATCAGTGGTGAGTGGTCCCCCTGGCATCTCCTGTTGACCACCATCTCATTTGTTATGTTGACATTCAGGTGTAGGTTGTTGTCTTTGCACCAGTCCGTTAGTGATTTCACCTCCTTTCTGTAAGCTGACTGTGATAGTACAGACTCTATCACCAATATGTATATGTACAGATTGTAGTGTAAGATGACTGTGATTGGCTGAGAGCGTAGCCACACCTAAAATTGTAGAGCACGTTGAAAGAACCAAAGACTTGTTGATCCAAACCAAGGCTTTTATTAAATAAAGACTGGACCATATCACATGTAGGTCGACCAGTCCAGAATGACCTGGTCTGGCTAGGAGCAATCCTTTAAGACCTGCCAGTAGGTGTGGCTACGCTCTCAGCCAATCACAGTCATCCTACACTACCATCTCGACATATACACATTGATGATAGAATCTGTGCTATCACACCGACTCATCATTCTTGCTGATGAACCCCACCATGGTCATGTCATCAACAAACTTGGTGATGTGATTAGAACTGTGATCTCACTGCACAGTTGTGGATCAGCAGGGTGAACAGCCCCCGTGCTCAGTGTGATGGTGTTAGACATGCTCTTTCTGATCCGGACTGACTGAGGTCTTCCAGTCAGGAAGTCGAGAATCCAGTTACAGAAAAAGATGTATAGGCCCAACAGATTCAATTTCCTGATCAGGCGCTGCTGTATGATTGTGTTGAATCCTGAGCTAAAGTCTATGAACAGCATTCGAATATACGAGTCTTTATTTTCAAGTTGGGTGAGCGCTAGGTGGAGTGTGGTGGCATTGGTGTTGTCTGTAGATAGGTTGGAATGATACACAAACTGCAGGGGGTCCAATGAGGGGGGCAGCTGAGCCTTCATGTGCTCCACAACTAGCCTCTCGAAGCACTTCATGACGGTGGGCGCGAGTACGACAGGAGAGTAGTCGTTTAGACAGCACACTGAGGGCTTCTTCGGCACAGGGATGATAGTGGCCAGCTTGGCACGACAGCGCTGCTCAGGGAGATATTGAAGATAGTCTGTGAGGACATCAGCTAGTTGGTCTGCACATCCTCTGAGCCCCTGCCAGTGATGTTATCTGGTCTCACAGGCCATATCATATGAAAATATTGAATAAATGGCCTCCATGTTTCTTCAAATTTAACCAAAGGGTCAACAGTTCCGCTTCTAATTTTTTCTAAATTTAAACATGCTCTAGTTTGGGAAAACCACTGAAATGTAGAAGGTGGTTTAGGGTCTTTTCATTTGAGTAGAATGGATCTCCTGGCTATTAAAGTAACAAATGCAATTACACAACAAGCTGAAGCAGATAATTGGCCAGAATCCAAAAGTGGTCAACCAATAAGTGCAGTAATAGGATGAGGTTGTAGGTCAATGAGAAAAACTGCTGAAATAATAATATCAAAGATATCTTCCTAATATTATTTCAGGGAAGGGCAGGACCAAAACATACTGTATATTTTGACCTATAAGTCGAGTCGTGAAACCCTAAAAAATTGCTGAAAAAGGAAGGGTTGACTTATACACTGGATATACTTTTGAGACCTTAAACTCACCGAAGAAACCAGATTGAGATCAATTCGATGTATAAGTCAATGCTGGAAGTGCCTCCCCACTGCTGGCCCTGCCACACCTCGACACCTCCCGCTGGGCACTGCCATAACCACTCCTACCTGGGACCTTAATGCTGTTGTCGCCGTTCCTGTCTGGTAGGCCAAAGTTCCTGCTCCCGCCGGGAGCGCGATGTCGCCGTTCCTGCTCCGTGGGCCATCGTCATTGCTGTCTGGTAGGCCAAGGTTTTTTTTAACTTACTTACTTAATTTACAGCTTTGTGACTTGCGATTTTTAAAAAAAATTTGGGTTGTTCCTGGGAGGCCTGGACAACCCAAAAAATGGAGGTTGACATACGGCAGATGTACCATAAAACCCTTAAAATTAGGCTGAAACATGGGAGTCAACTTATATAACAGTCGACTTATGTGCAGAAATATATAGTATGTGTCAGAGAAGCCACCTCAGAATTACATCTGTCACAGATAGGGTTTATATGAGAGTAGAAATGAGCTAGCTTGTCCTTGGACATATGGGCATTAATATTGACTTCTTTTGATTTCATTAAACCCCCGCCCCCACCCTGTTCTTCCCCCATTATCTCTCCATTCCTTGTGTTCTTTGCGCAGACATGACATCTACCTAGTCCCTTATATCCAATTAACACCTTTTATTGGTCTGGATTCTTCCCCATTGTTTGAATTCTGAGACTTTCTGATATCTCCTACTTCTGTCTTTTCTGATTTTTCCTAGAAGGAGGACTCGGGCCCGAAACATCAGCGATATATCTTTGTCTCCTATAGATGCTGAAAGGACCAGCTGAGCTTCTCCAGCATTTCAGTGTGTTCACTCAACCTCATTGTAATTATTTTTCTCATATGCTTCTTTTTGTCTCAAACCTCTAGTGTTCTTGTTATCTGACCAGCCCTTTTTTCTTGAGTATTTTACTGATTATTCTGGTTCTTTTCCCGAGTATGAGTGTCTGCGCAAGTGATTTTGTGTGGGTGTTGCTCTCTATGTGTATGACCATGTATGTGTGTGTGTGTGTTTGAGACTCTGTCTATGTGTGTGTGTGTGTGTGTGTGTGTGTGTGTGTGTGTGTGTGTGTGTGTGTGTGTCTGTCTGTCTGTCTGTCTGTGTGTGTGACTGTGTATTTGCATATGTGTATTGTGTATGTGTGGGTGTGTTTGAGTCTGTGTGTATGTATGTGTGTGTGACTGTGTGTTTGTGTGTCTGTGTATGTGTGTGTATTGTGAGTGTGTGTTTGTGTCTGTGTGTGACTGTGTATGTGTGTGTGACTGTCTGTTTGTGTGTCTGTGTACGTGTGTGTATTGTGAGGTGTGTTTGTGTCTGTGTGTGACTGTGTATGTTTGTGTATGTGTGTGGGTGAGCAGGTCTTTCTGTGCTTGTTTCTTCCCTCTCTTCCCCACCTTCCACATTCCTTAGCCCAGTCCATTTTTAAATTTCTTTCAGTTATGACAGAACTCACTCACTTAAATGCAAGTTAATTTGTCCCCTCCTGAATGGATCTTCGAAACCCATTCAACGTTTTCTGGCTGACATCAACTAACTCAGCATTGAATATGAGTTGAAGCTGGATTATTTACATGGTAATCCACACAGAGTATGAATATGCGGTTTTAAAAAAAGGTTTTCAGTTTCTTTCTGGGATGTCTGAGTAGTAATTGACGCAGAACACCAAAGCCTTCAGCAACCTGAAGGAAATTGTGGCTTTCACATGATTTTAAAGCCCTGTTTCTTCACCAATAACCTCAAATGCAGTTTAGCAATGTCTGGAATGCACTTAAAACTTATCTCCTCATATTCAGTTGTAACGCGCCCTTTCCTTGCAAGCCTGACCAGCTGTCCTTCCCCCTGTCCCAACAAAGAAAAGAAATGACGGGAACCTGGAACTGGAAAGCCCAGAGGATCAATGGCAACAGCCATATTCTTTTGATGTAGATTTTAGGCAGACTCTCTGAGCTGGCAGTTCTCTTGAATGGAAATATTTGCTTTATTGAAATCATATTTTAGCCCAACCTCTTCATATTTTCCAAAAAAGTGGAATACAAGGCAGCTCTGTGGCTGAAATCAGAGGGCACCGAGGTCATATTGGGTTCAGGCAGCTTTCTTCAGAGAAAAGTGAAGCCGGTTCAACTGAGACGGCTCTTTGCATTATCCTTTTTGGTTTAAACAGATTTCCTTTGACTTGAGATTCGTGGAGAAAAAAGTGTCGAAATGCTCTCCCACACCAGGGGCTTGTGTTGGCATGTGGAGAATAGACCGTATTAAATTGCATTTCCCTCAAGCCTCAGTGGGAGATTTGCTCCCCACACACTTGCTCCGGGAGCTGGGCATGGTGTCTGCCACGAATAGGGTCCTTCAGGATTTTGCTCTGAGGACTGAAACTGGAGCAGGTAACATGAGGCTACATCAAATCAATGAAAATGCAACCTTTACGGCATGGTTAGCACAATGCTGTTACATTGCCAGCGATCAGGACCGGGGTTCAAATCCCACACTGTCAGTAATGAGTTTGTATGTTCACCCCATGTCTGTGTGGCTTTCCCCGGGAGCTCCAGTTTCCTCCCACCATTCAAAAATGCACCAGGGGTTGTAGGTCAATCGGGTGTAATTGGGCGGCACGGGCTTGTGAGCCGAAAGGGCCCGTTACCGTGCTGTATGTCTAAATTTTTTTTTAATGTAAAATTTTCTTAATTCACCAGTTCGTTCTCAACAGCATTGCCTCCTTGCTAGCATGTTGTACACACACCCAGGCACAAAGGCGGAAACTGTAAATGATTATCCTTTAACACACCTGGTTAACATCCCAAGCAAACCTTCTCCCCACATCAAAGCTTGTATCATGTCCTATGCACCACTGTTCCTGAATCATCTCCAGTTTCAATGTTCTGTCCTTGCTTTCAAATCCCTTCCTGGTCTTGCCCTCCCAATTTCAGTCACCTCCTCCAAACTTGTGATCATATTCACCATCTTCCCAGTTCCCCACCCCACCCACCTTCCCCCAAACATCCCTGATTTTACTTCCATCTCCATTGGTGGGACCTTTGCTGCCTCCTGCACCAGATGGTTAGTTCCATATGCAGGTTAAGTATCTGATTGTTGAATTGCCTGAGAACATTTGGAGTAAAATACGAAAAGTCTGCAGACACCGTGGTTGAAGTAAAAACACAATGCAAGAGAAATTCAGCAGGTAAAGCAACAAACTTTATAGAGCAAAGATAAAGATACATAACCAACGTTTCAGACCTGAATTATTCGCCAAGGTATGAGCAAAAATGTAGGCAGGCACCTGAGTAAAATGGTTGGGGGGAAGGGCAGGGGGAGGAGCACAGGCCCACAGGCAGGAGGTAATAGGTGGACAAGGGAGGGAGGACACACCAGCAAACGGGGAGGGGGATGGCTCTGTGAATGAAGAGGGTAGAGAGCTGGAGGAAGAGAAACAGAGGGGTGGGGAAGAAAGGGAGAGTGGGAAGATAGCTAGCAGAAACTGGAGGGTGCCCAGATGGAGTATTAGGTGATTCTCCTCCAATTTATGGATGGTCTTGGAACATATACTGGGTGATACACAATGACATCTTATTGCTGATTGGGAATTTGTATCTACTCTCTCCCAGCACTTTACTTACAGCAGGTCCTTCACCTCATATATCAGTGAAGGGAAACCCTTCAACATACTATGTCAGCAGCTCTGGGCTGGGAGAGGGGGAAATATTGGTGTGACCGAGAGCTGCGGGGGCTTAGCATTCAGAAAATAAGATCATAGGATGTGTGTGCATATCGGAGCTGAAAGCCACATGTTCCAGAAGCTAGCATCTGTAATGTCCTGGCTGCTCCTCCAATTAGAAGCTGCATTTTGATTCCGATACAGACACAAGATGCATTTAATAGTCCGTGTGGGAGAATAAATCGCTGGTCACTATTTTATTTGATAGATTAGTTAATCTACTAGAAATTTGTGTCCGATAACAATTAGAGGGAACATGATAGCTTCTATCAAAGGAGAGACCTCTAATGTGGCCAGCCTGTGGCCTATTACTTGAATACCACTGTAATTTTTTTCTGCCATAAGCAGCTGTCTGGGCTCTGGTTTCGACTCCCTCCCAAAACTAGGGGAGAGCAGATCCTTCACCTGAAATACCAGGCACCCAGAACATTAACCAGTCACAAATCCCACTCCATTAATCTAATCACTGTTGCTTTTACGTTAAGCCCTGCCTCAATGTTAGTGCTACAAAATAAATGAGGTGAAGCTGCTATCTCTGCCTCCTGAAGCCTTTGTCTATTGCTTCTTCAGGACAAGGATTGGATTTGAGTGTTAACAGACTATTCAATAGTGATTAAAAACAGAGAGATGCTGGAGGGAATTCAGCAGGTCTCCATGAGGTAAAGCTATACAAGCAAAGTGTTGGGCCTGAGCCCTTCCTCAAGGTATGAGCAAAAGGCAGGCAGGATCCTGTATTAAAAGGAATGTGAAAAGGAAATGGGAGGAGTTCAGACCAACAGAGAAATGGGTTCATTGGATATGATAAGAGGGCAGGAGAGAGAGGAAAGGTGAGAATTTATTGGAGGAGGGGTGTCGTTTTTGGCTCTTTAAAAGGAGACAAAGGGAAAAGAGGAGAAAGGGATCGAGCTGGAGGAAAGGAGACATAGTGAAAAATGGGGAGGGGGGGGGACAGAAATTGGAGGAGCCGATGTAATGCCATCTGGTGGGAAGGTTCCCAGATGGAACATGAGGTGTGATTCCTCCAATTTGGGAGTGGTCTCAATTTGACATTGCACAAGACTCTGTGCTGACTTTTCGGCAAGGGAATGGAAATGAGTGGTTACTAGCAGATCCACTTGCTCAACGAAGCAATCTCCTAGTCTGCGTCCAGTCTCTCCAACACACAACGGTAGATGGCCTCTACAGATTCACAAGTGAAGTATTGCTTCACTCAGAAGGACTGTTTGGGATCATAAATGGTGGTGAAGGAGGAGGTATGGGTGCAGGTGGAGCATCTCCTGCGGTTGCAGGGGATAGTGATTGGTGGAAAGGGAAGGGGGAGATGAGGGAGTCTTGGAGGGAGAGATCGCTGCAAAAGGTGGAGAGAGAAGGAGAAGGGAATACGTGTCTGGTGATGGGTTCACAAAGTAGGTAGCAGAAATAGCAGAGGATGCTATATTGGACTGGTCAGGTTATAGGTGGAATTATGTCCTTGGTGGTGTGGGGGAAGAGGGGGATCTTGATGAGGGAGTCACGAAGGGAGCAGTCCTTGTGGAAGGCAGAGAAAGGAGGAGAAGGGAAGATGTGTCTGGTGGTGAGATCATCTTGATGAGGAAGCAACAGAATGGTGGTGAATGTTGTGGATAAACTGGCCTCAGACAACACCAACATATGTACCCATTAAGTTATGGATAGAACTCAGGAATAGGAAGCTTCTGTTCCCCAGGAATGCTTATCCCACTGCCATCCAGATGAAACTCACAAACTCAAAATGCACTGGGAATTGAAGAGTTAGATCTATAAGAATCACACGCAATTCTTTGAACAACTAAACAACGGAGTGGCAAAGTTGATGTAACTAGGAATATGACATCATCCATGTGAAATGGGCAAATGAAAATTGGCCATAGGCCCTTGAAATTGTTCTACCATTCAATAAAGTCATGGATGATCCAAGTGTAACCTCAATTCCGCGTTCACGCCTACCTCTGTCACCACTTGGCCAAGTCTGTCATTTTCTGCACCCCACTACATTCCTGGGCATTTGAGTTCCCAAAACAGGCCACAATGCATCAATCAGTATTATTTTTCGCAGTGCGCCTGTGGATGTTCAATA
This sequence comes from Narcine bancroftii, assembly GCF_036971445.1. Taxonomy (NCBI): domain Eukaryota; kingdom Metazoa; phylum Chordata; class Chondrichthyes; order Torpediniformes; family Narcinidae; genus Narcine; species Narcine bancroftii. The sequence goes on along the minus strand of NC_091480.1, from coordinate 28,480,754 downwards.
GCGTATTCACCACATGCCAAATCTCTTCATGTTTGACATAATTTTCTTAACATTATCGATACATCATGGTAGCAGGCCTTCCCGGCCCACCAGCCTGTGCCGCCCAAATGCACTCATGTGACCAATTAACCTACTAATCCTTATAGACAACGCTAGATTCGAACCCAGGTTGATAACACTGTAATAGTTTGTGCTAACCACTACACTAACTCTGCCACTCCAAGAAGGTACGTTTTCTTCTCGATAGCCTCGATGTGCTGCCCCCTAGAGGGGTCCTCTAATATGTCCAGGCATTTGAAGTTACTCATCTTCTCTACCACTGTTCAGCTGATGAAGAATGCGGTAGAGAGTTGCCAAGACTCTTCAAACCAAAAAATAATCTTGGGTTATTGCTGTCTTCAATGAGTGTCTTCAATAAGCAGTGATTTCTATTTCTAGAATTCTCATGCAAGAAGAAGTAAGAAGTAAGAAGAAGAAGTAATCTCTTCCCATGACCTTGTCAATATCCCTCAAGATCTTGCCAGGAAGGGAGTGGAGATGCATAGGTTCGAGAGACTGAGGAACTAAGGCCAAGAAATTGTAATGTGCTTGAAAAGCTGCAGAGGAGAACCTACACCAGTTTCGTGTAAGGTCTCTAGCATAACATTCTCTCACAGATTTGGGCCTCTGTGAGAAAGCCCAAGGTCCTTTCCTTTGTAAGGTACCCACCACTATGGATAGTGCAATAAGCATCCTGAGGGTGTTTAGGAATGGATCAGGACTGGAAAGGGAAATGTTTGGAGCGTGGGAAGAGATCACAGAGAATAAGACTGTAGGGCTGGGAAGAGGATCTTGGAATGGGATTGTTGGCGGAATCTTGGGGACCAGGTGGGAAAAAGGTTGGAGAGCTGGGAAAATACCAGTCATAGAAAATATAGAAACATAGAAAAGAGGTGTAGGAGTAGGCCATTTGGCCCTTCAAGCCTACACCACCATTCATTATGATCATGGCTAATCAGTTCCCGGTTCCTGCTTTCTCCCCATACCCCCTAATCCCCTTGGCCACAAGAGCCAAATCTAACCTACACTTAAATATTGACAGGGAACCGGCCTCAACTACATCCTGTGGCAAAGAATTTACACATTTACCACTCTGTGAGAGAATAAATTTTTCCTCATCTCAGTCCTAAAAAACTTCCCCTTTATCCTTAAACTATGGCCCCCTGGTTCTGGTTTTTCCCAGTCTATGAGGATAGCATGTTCAGGGAGATATTTGGCAAACAGGCCTCAACCCTCCTGCTGGACCCACCTGCGGCAGATTTTGCCGGCCTAATCGATAAATAACCGTCTTGCTTGAGTAACATCAAAACAAGGATTGTACCTGTTTGACCTCATTGTTCACATCCAGCAGTCTCCATGCACCAGCATATCCCTGGCACTGCAGACCTGCACTGATTCACAGAAGTGCCCAATCACAACTTCTCAAACTTCCATTGTGAGGAATGCAAAAACATTCCACTGAACGATACGATTTTTAGGCATGAGAACTGAGCTATGTTCTATGCTGCACCACACAACAATAGGAATTCAGCCATGGGCACACATGAGACAACAGGTTCATTCATCAGTGCTTGCATCTAAAGCCACAGCTGCATGTTTATGTAATAAAATGGGCATGTAAGAATTTAACAATATCTGGAGGCTGCTGGCCATGAATTGATGACATCTAATACAACACACTGGTGTAAGACTATTCACTGCTATCTGCTTAAGATCTCTGGCTCACAATTATTTCTCGTTACTTTATCCGATTCCTCTAATTAATTCTCACCTCTGCCTGTGAACACGAATGGATTCTGTCATTAAATTGCTTGGCCATAGGCCACCTGAAACTGTTGGCTCTTGTTTCTTCTTCCTTTATCCTTGCCTACTTTTGTAGAAATTCAAATTGAAGTGTTCCTTTTCCATCGATGGTCAGACCATCAGGGACTCCCATCCACATCAGTCTGTTATGGTTATGCTGTTGTTATTGTGGTTGTTGTTGTTCGTCCTTCGTAGTCGAAGATGGCCATGACTTCAAAATCAAATGGGAGATTGGTGGCTGTGGGTCCAGAAGTGACTGGTGAGGCCAATCCAGTCCATGAAGGCTCGTCCACATGTGAGACACATGTCATGGCAGTGGATGCTGCTCGGGCCTTGCGCACAGCACGCTTTTGTTGTGCCTCAGTGATGCGGCTGACTTCAACTGCACGGGCTCCTGTGATGATCTTGCTGTGCCAAGCTGGACGGTCGCGGACAAGTGTTTCCCATGTGTTGATATTGCCTTTGAAGGACGCTTTGAGGCAGTCTTTGTAACATTTCTGCCCCCCAACTGAGTGCTTGCCCCGACATAGTTCTCTGTAAAGCAGCTGCTTAGGTAATCGGCTGTCTGGCGTTCTGACCACATGTCCAGCCCACCTGGCTTAGGCTTTCAGCAGGAGGGTGTAGACGCTGCAGAACCCAGCACATTCCAGGATTTCCGTATTGGGGACTTTGTCCTGCTACCTGATGTGGAGGAGTCTGCGGAGACAGCTCAGGTAAAAGTGGTTGAGCTGTCGCTGGCGTAAAGATCTCGCTGGCGTAAAGGAGGGTGGTAAGGACCACTGCACAGTAGACCTTCAGCTTAGTGGTAAGGCTGAGTCCTCTCCGTTCCCAGACTTTCTCACAGTCTGCAAAAGGCTGAGCTGGCTTTGGCAATCCTGTTGTTGACCTCAGCATTTGGTTATGCAAATACCATACAAAAGTTGTTCAATCCAGAATAGATTCCAGTAGTGGTCACTTCCCATCGGGAAATTGACCTAAGTAATTTGATTTGATGTGGTGACTCTTTCTCAGCTTTGTGATGTCATAGATTGCACAACATCTGTTTTCTGCAGTGCCAGTTGTGGTATGGGAGTCAATATGCCAGCACATCACCAGGGAAAACCCAGACACACAAGAGGCCTTCCATGTCCCCTCATTTCTGCACACTTACCGAGACCTTTCCTGCCTCTGCCCGCCACCTGGAAAAGTCTTTAAGCACTGAGTCGCTTCCAAACATGAACACCAGTCTACTACAGGGAGCGATCTTTGTACCTACAGGAAGACCACTTATGGGGCTGACTCCATCTGGCCGGCTGTCAATAAGCCAACCTGAATAGAAACCCGAGCCGGCCCCTCCTGAGCCAGGCACACGGGGAGCCACCAAGGCTTCAACTGGGGTTCAGACTTTTACTGGAACAAAGCCTATTGCACAGTCTTTTGAGTTTAATGCTTGCTTACTGCTACCTCAGCGCACCACATAATGCAACATAGAACATTGCAGCTCAGAACAGGCCTTTTGTCCCTCAATGTTGTGCCGACCTACATATTTCTAGTAAAACAAAATTTTAACTAAAAAAATTACCAATCCCTTCCCACCACATAACCCTCTATTTTTATTTCATCCATGTGCCTGTCTAAGATTTCTCTTAAATGGCCCTAATGTTTCAGCCTTCACCACCACCCCTGGCAAGGCATTCCAGGCACCCGCAGCACTCTACATAAAAATAACTTGCCCCTGATGTCTGCCCTAAACTATCCTCCCTTCACTTTGTACATGTGTCTTCTGGTGTTTGTTATTCCTGTCCTGGGGAAAAGGCACTGGCTGTCCACGTTATCTATGCCTCTCAGAATCTTGTTGACCTCTATTAAGTCTCCTCTCATCCTTCTTCATTCTAGAGAAAAAGTCCCAGTTAGGCTAGCTTTGCCTCATAAGACATTTTCCAATCTAGGCAACATCCTGGTAAATCTCCTCTGCACCCTCTCCATAGTTTCCACACTCTTCCTATAATGAGGTGACCAGAATACTCTTAAGCATTGTCTCATCAGAGTCTTGTAGAGTTGCAACATGGCTTCTCGACTCTTGAACTCAATCCCCATATTAATGAAGCCCAGAATCTCATAGGCCGCCTTAACTATCCTATGAACCTGTGCGGCAAATTTGAGAGATGTATGGATTTATAATCCAAGGTCCCTTTGTTCCTCCACACTTTTAAGCAGCTGATCAACCCTGTACTTATCCTTCTGGTTTGACCTTCCAAAATGCATCACCTCACACTTATCCAGATTGAACTCCATCTGCCACATTTCTACCCAACTCTGCATCCTGTCTATATCCTTTTGTAACCGACTACAATCTTCAGCTCTATGCATAACACCTCCAACCTTCGTATCATCTGCAAACTTACTGACTCATCATTCTGCTTCTTAATAAAGGTCATTTAGAAAAATCATGGAGACAGGGGTCCCGGAGCAGATCCTTGCGAGACTCCACTATTCACTGACCTCTAGGCAGAATACTTTCTGTCCTCCACTACTCTGCTTTCTACATGCAAGCCAATTTTTAATGCACACAGCCAAGATTCCTTGGATCATGTAGCTCTAAACTCTTCAAGCAGCTCCCAATGTGATGTTATTTTGAGGTGACTTTTAATGTGTTTTTGCTCAGTTTAATTAACAGACTGTTTGCCTATAAAGGCAGCACAAACACAGCTTTTCAACTCTTTCCTCACTTGCCAAGCAGTTATATGCTGGTATATACACATGCATTTTTGTATGCCACAGACTTGTAGCTGAGATCATACAAGATTCAAGATACAATTTATTGTCATGTAATAAAATGGTGTCATATTACACAAAATTGATTTTGTCTGCTGTAAGGCAGACAGATTCACCATCAGCAGAAATTACGTGAAGCGCCTCTTACAGTCAGAGAAAGAAGCAAAAGAGAGTTCCCCGCAGAGTCACGGAGTGTCCATGGAGTCACCTCCAGAGCTCTCACACCCTCCACAGCCACACAGAGTCCAGTCCAAACAGTCGGCACCCCAAGCTCCAGATCCCAATCTCCGACTTGATTAGGAACCCTCCTGCGCCCTCTGCACTCTCTTGCATCCAGGTTCTGCCAGTTTTGAGCCAGTCTCCAGCAGTCTGCCTCCTGGTTGTGAGTCCATCAACTGCAGTGTCCATCAGCTCGCAGCTTCAGTGGCTTCCTCGCCTCGAGTCACCAACAGCCCCAATGCCGGGGTGGATTCTTTAGCTGCAGAGTCCCCTCACTGGTCACCGTCCCGGGGACCGTCTCCTCCGCTTCTCCTTCTCGGAAAGGGGTTCTCCCCATTTTCGGGTGCCCTCTGCTTCCTCGGAGTCTGCAGCCCCTCAGGACCTCTGCTAATCATAGGCACCGCCATCTTGGACGCAGACACCACAATCGGAGGATTTTAAATAAAACTACCGTCAGCTCCTATAAAGGGCCACCCAAAGCCTGCACAGAGTTACCGGCAGTCGGACTGGGCGGTTGGACCCCACGGGAGCGCTGTGTCTCCACTCCCCACTCTCCCCGGGTCCGCACCAGCAGCAGTGCCGCCATTTTAAAAAAATAATTTCATTTAATTTTCATCATCATATTTAGAATCTTGTCTGATTTTGCGCACGTTCAGGCATTTTCTTCTGATAAGGTTAATGTAACAATGCAGCTTGTTGTTGTAATAGTTAGTCTTCCCTACTGTCCTCCGATACTCTGGCCTGATTGTGGAGCCCCCCAACACTATCCCAGCTGAGGTGAGATAGGTGCAGACAACAAGCAACAGAAGACTACAAGTGTTTTATTTTCAGCAGCAGGATTAGATTTAGCTCAAGAAAGGCTGGTTTTGGAACTGTACCCACTGTTGAATGTGATATCCTCAAGAAGAAAGATGACGTGATGATGTAGTGAGGGAGTGAAAGGGCTGTGCTGTGGCTAGACCCTGGCTGTGGAGTGTGTGTGATTAGGTGATGAGAGGACTGACTTGCCTGCACTGCTACCACATTGACTAGTCTGCCAGGATTAGCTTCCATTGTGCCAACTTGTCACTTTGGTTCCTGTGCAATGTATCCCAGAAAGGTT